>NW_019942685.1:187420-188699 GCF_002910315.2 Salvelinus sp. IW2-2015
CTCAGTGGGCTCTTTGGACTGGCTGGCTGACCGACTGGCCCCTATTGGCTGACTGACTGGCCCCTATAGCCTAACTGGCTGACTGACTGGCCACTATGGACTGGCTGACTGGCCCCTATGAAGTGACAAGCTGACTGACTGACTGGCCCCTATGGACTGGCTTACTGGCTCCCGTGGACTGGCTGAATGGGCCCTGTGGACTAACTGGCTGGCTGACTGGCCCCTATGGAGTGACAAGGTGACTGACTGATTGGTGCCTATGGACTGACTGGCTGACGACTGGCCCTTATGGACTGACTGGCTGACGACTGGCCCCTGTGGAATGACTGACTGGCCCTTATGAACTGACTGGCTGACGACTGGCCCCTGTGGAATGACTGACTGGCCCTTATGGATTGACTGGCTGACTGACAGCCCCCTATGGACTGACTCGCTGACTGACTAGCTTCTATGGACTGACTGGCCTCTATGGACTGACTGACTGACCCTATGAACTAACTGGCTGACTGGCCCCTATGGACTGGCTGACTGGGCCCTTTGGACAGGCTGACTGACTGGTCCCTATGGACTGGCTGACTGGGCCCTTTGGACAGGCTGACTGACTGGTCCCTATGGACTGGCTGACTGGGCCCTTTGGACTGGCTCGCTTACTGACCACCCCCTATTGACTGGCTGACTGGCCCCTATGGTCTGGCTGGCTGGTTGACTGACTAACTAACTGGCTGACTGCAATCTGTAGTCTTTCCTCCTAGTCCCTGACATCTAACCCTCTTCTCCCTCTACAGATAATCTTCATGGTGGGTCGTGGCTACCTGTTTCCAGAGCTGAGTAAGCTGTATAAGAGCTGTCCTAAAGCCATGAAGAGGCTGGTGGCCGACTGCATCAAGAAGTCCAAAGACGACAGGCCCCTCTTCCCTCAGGTACATAAGTACCACTACCCCTAACAATAACCCTGTCACTAACCCTGTGTATATTAGAACTACCACTACCCCTGTCACTAACCCTGTGTATATTAGAACTACCACTACCCCTGTCACTAACCCTGTGTTATATTAGAACTACCCCTTCACTAACCCTGTGTATATTAGAACTACCCCTGCATCTCCTGTGTATATTAACTACCCCTGACACTAACCTGTGTATATTAGAACTACCCCTGTCACTAACCCTGTGTATATTAGAACTACCCCTGCAACTAACCCTGTGTATATTAGAACTACCCCCTGTACAACTAACCTGTGTATATTAGAACTACCACTACTCCTGTCACTAACCCTGT
>NW_019942685.1:189095-210307 GCF_002910315.2 Salvelinus sp. IW2-2015
TCACTAACCCTGTGTATATTAGAACTACCCCTGACACTAACCCTGTGTATATTAGAACTACCCCTGTCACTAACCCTGTGTATATTAGAACTACCACTACCCCTGACACTAACCGATGGCCGACGCCAGAATGAATCCGTTTCCTGGCATTTCTTTTTCCCACGTTTATATGTATAAAAATAAACAAATCAATAATTAAGTGCAATTAATTTAATTAGTAATTCAGTACATTGTATTTATGGAGTGCCTTTGTTACAGAAAGCATTGGTGTTGGAACCCGGGAAAGATTTAAAATCCCAACCAACCACCAAGACGCACAGTCAGCAAGATTTGTATTATTTTATTTAACCTTTATTTAGAACAAGCAAGCAAGATGCATGGTCAAATGAAGAAAACATCAGTAGCCTAATCATTACAAGTGGCAAGTGTGCTTGATAAGTGAAAATCAGCACAAAAGCAATAAAGGCATTAGGAATATGTGTTGATATGACAGCATGTCACATAGTCTGAACAACGACAGCTGTGGAGTGCGTTGCTGATTTTATTTCTTGCTGGAGATGTAGCCTGCTCCCTCAGTGATGACGTTTTGTCCGTAGAATTCTCACCGGCTTGTTCTATTCCACAAGGTGCCGTCTGTTTCATTTCATTTGGTGGTGGCGTGGGAAGGTGTAGGTTCAGGCTGAGGTCAGAATAATACTCATCAGAGATGTCATCGTGATTACATTCTTCCCCACCATCGGAGTCGTTTTCATTCACATTTTGAAGCAATGCTAACGAGCGCATCCATTCATCTTGGTCATCTTGCCATTGTAAATTATGCACGTTCTCACTGTGTACTGCAAGTAGGCCAGAGTAGGCTGATGGAGTAGGCTGATGGAGTACATAACATTTTGAGATAGTTAGAATAGATCCATGGCCCGCCCTGTTTTTCATTCACATTTGGTGATTACATAATTATGCATAGTTCGCTTCCCCTCGCTCACCAACTCATCCATTCTCCCCCATCGCTTCCCCTCGCTCACCAACTCATCCATTCTCCCCCATCGCTTCCCCTCGCTCATCAACTCATCCATTCTTACCATCATACTTTAGCCTACTTCATTCATCTCTTATTGTAAGCTGTTATTATATGTGTGAAATTAGTTTCGGTTCACTTTCGAAGCGATTTCCAACTGGGTACGGCATCTTCAACTATCGGTAGGAGGGGAGCAGGCCCTACTGTAAAAAGGAGGAGCAACAGGGAAAAGCATATACAGTTGAAGTCGAAAATGTACATACACTTAGGTTGGAGTCATTAAAACTTGTTTTTCAACCACTCCACACATTTCTTGTTAACAAACTATAGTTTATCTACTTTGTGCACGATACAAGTAATTTTTCCAACAATTGTTTACAGATTATTTCACTTATAATTCACTGTATCACAATTCCAGTGGGCCAGAAGTTTACATACACTAAGTTGACTGTGCCTTTAAACAGCTTGGAAAATTCCAGAAAATGATGTCATGGCTTTAGAAGCTTCTGATAGGCTAATTTACATCATTTGAGTCAATTGGAGGTGTACCTGTGGATGTATTTCAAGGCCTACCTTCAAATTCAGTGCCTCTTAGCTTGACATCATAGGGAAAAGTCAAAAGAAATCAGCCAAAGACCTCAGAAAAATAATTGTAGACCTCCACAGTCTGGTACATCCTTGGGAGCAATTTCCAAATGACGTGAAGGTACCACGTTCATCTTTACAAACAATAGTACGCAAGTATAAACACCATGGACCAACGCAACCATCATACCACTCAGAGAGGAGACGGCGTTCTGTCTTCCGTAGAGATGAACGTACTTTGGTGCGAAAAGTGCAAATCAATCCAGAACAACAGCAAGGGACGTGTGAAGATTCTGGAGGAAACAAGTTACAAAAGTATCTATATCCACAGTAAAACAAGTCCTATATCGAATAACCTGAAAGGCGCTCAGCAAGGAAGAAGCCACTTGCTCCAAAACCGCCATAAAAAAGCCAGACTACGGTTTTGCAACTGCACATGGGGACAAAGATCATACTTTTTGGAGAAATGTCCTCTGGTCTGATGAAACAAAAATAGAACTGTTTGGCAATAATGACCATCGTTATGTTTGGAGGAAAAAGGGGGATGCTTGCAAGCCGAAGAACACCATCCCAACCGTGAAGCACGGGGGTGGCAGCATCATGTTGTGGGGGTGCTTTGCTGCAGGAGGGACTGGTGCACTTCACAAAATAGATGGCATCACGAGGAAGGGAAATTATTGGATATATTGTCAGTCATTATTCAGTCAGGAAGTTAAAGCTTGGTCGCAAATGGGTCTTCCAAATGGACAATGACCCCAAAAGTACTTCCAAAGTTGTGGCAAAATGGCTTAAGAACAAAGTCAAGGTATTGGAGTGGCACCACAAAGCCCTGATCTCAATCCAATAGAACATTTGTGGGTAGAACTGAAAAAGCGTGTGCAAGCAAGGAGGCCTACATACCTGACTCAGTTACACAAGCTCTGTCAGGAGGAATGGGCCAAAATTCACCCGACTTATTGTGGGAAGCTTGTGGAAGGCTACCCAAAACATTTGACCCAAGTTAAACTATTTAAAGGCAATGCTACCAAATAACCTAAGACAGGGCATTTTTACGAGGATTAAATGTCAGGAATTGTGAAAAACTGAGTTTAAATGTATTTGGCTAAGGTGTATGTAAACTTCCGACTTCAACTGTATGACATGCCCTCCTAAAACTGTCTATGGCACCAGTTTTGTTCGTGATATTAAGATTCTAACAAGGACGGCGTGGGGCATTACTTTAAAAATGGCACAGTAGGGCCTGCCGAGTGGCGCAGCATCGCAGTGCTTGAGGCGTCACTACAGCCCTGGGTACACTTGTAATATTTATGAAATGCATATTGTTATATTTGGTAGCACTTATTTGTTTTTCTTTTGCCTCCAACCCCCTTTGATGTGTAGAACGGATGTGGGTGGGGCCAGGTCAACATAAGGGTGCAAATTTGAAAAAATCACAAAAGCTCTGACGAAGGCCGTGTGGCCGATACGTAAGCTTATTAAATATCGGTGATACTATCAAGAGCAGTGTGCGGTTTCCTTTTTCCTTCATCTAATTCACYATCAGTCCAAATGACTGATCTAGCAGTTCTATAGTGTGTTTTATAGTAACATGTATTTGAACTAAAAATGAATTAGCCTACCTTTTGAATGTGACATGAACACAACCAGTCATGTTTTCATCTGATTTGTAAAATAAGTACATTCAAAAACTTATTAGCATCCGATCGACTGAAACAGAATMTAGCCCAGGTATCTGATGCGGTCTGGCAAGAAAGAGAATGCCATACTCTTAGTCCAGGCAGCATCAGATACCTGGGCTACACACACTGTTAAGCTTGCTTTATCTGACAATGATGGGTCTTTCTGTCGGCGTGTGTCTCAGTCAAATAAATGATCCATATTTAAATATTTTATTTGGACGGGCCAGATGGTACGTTAGGGCGGGTCAGGCCCCCCCATAACACCGGCCTTGCACTAACCCTGACAGGTACGAGACATCAGTCGGTTGCTGTGCTACTCACACGGGGAATGTTGTTGTAGTCAGTCAGTTGAATGACTGTTGTCGTAGTCAGTCAGTGACCAGAGACTGTTGAATGAATGTTGTCGTAGTCAGTGACCAGAGACTGTTGAATGAATGTTGTTGTAGTCAGTCAGTGACCAGAGACTGTTGAATGAATGAATGTTGTCGTCGTCAGTGACCAGAGACTGTTGAATGGCTGTCTTATTTCTTGTCTAGATCCTGTCGTCCATTGAGTTGCTGCAGCATGCTCTGCCTAAAATCAACCGCAGCACCTCCGAGCCGTCGCTACACAGAGCAACACACACGGAGGACATTAACATCTGCCCTTTGACCTACACACGCCAACCTGCTGCCGTCTTCAACAAATGTACATGCCAACCTACCGCTGTCTTCTAGACCCACACCAACCTGCCTTTGGCTTCATCACAAATGGCACTGTATGCACTACGTTTTCACCAGTCTCATAGTGCTGCCTTGTAGGGCTCTGGACAATAGAAGTGCACAAGGTGCCATTTTAGACTGTCTGCAAGGTCGTCTCCCATCAGGCTGCCTGTGTCCTAGCCTGGACCCACCCTGCCGCAACATGCTACCAGGCATGCTTAAGGAGCAGTAACCCCACTTCCTAATCAGTTACATGTTAAAGCACAATCTGTCCCAGTGCTGAGTGTTCTACAACAATCTACTCACAAGATCAGCATCATTGAATCAAAGTGTAAAGATTTTTTTTATTGCAATTGATGCTATTTCTCTCACTGACGTGAGTGTTTCTGAACATAATGTCCGCTAATTTGGCAAATCATTTTATGTCAGCGTCAAAATGGCTGTGTGAGTGGWCATGCAGAGCTGATGTGTTGTAACTGTTTCCTGGCTACACACATCCATYTCGGACTGTCCTACAGGGTATTGGATCATGGTATATAGATGAAGAGCTGCTGTCGTGTTAGGCAAAGGCTATTCAATCATGAAGTTGTTTTAAAATTAAAGGATTTTCATATGATTTGGTTATCTATTAGCTTGCCTTCTAGGATAAATATTGTACTTGAACAAGCATTATAAACCTGAAAGATTATTTTATTAAAATACAATGAATAAACAAAGCCAAATATCTATAGACTGAAACAGAACACACGCCATGGTTGTGAAGTACTACGTCAGGCCTTATCCAAGTTATTCCATTCATTAACCCATAGGTTATACAGCGCTGTCAAACATTTGATTTATTCAATGAATGGACTCCTATTGGATAAATACATTAGAAGCCAACATAGTAATGAATGATTAACCATAGAATATACATTAAACACTGTAGCATAATATCCAGACTCCCTGCTATAGGTTAGTCACCCCAGGCAGCTTCACTCAACAATAGATGTCTGCTTTATTCTCTTACTATAGATGTGGGATAAGGTCAACATTACCATTATTATTTTATACCGATAAAGTTGCTAAACCTCAATGTGAGAATCCATCAACACTAAACAGTTCCTCTAGGAGGAACTAGCTACCTGGACAACAGAAATGTAAATGTCTAAATTAACACGCCGAAATTGAGTCAAACAGACTTGTGTGCATTAATTAGATGTTTCTCCTGTAACCTTCCTGAAGGCTGATCTATATGACCGCATCTAAAGCATATCAGAACCATTACAGCTCTATGTACAGATTTACTACTTTCCACACAAATGTACCATGATTAAAAAAAGCCTCAAACCATCAACATGAAAGGCTTACTAGTGAGTACACGTTATTCTCCAGTGTTGTATGTTTGAGCCGTTGGGCAGAGTGCTGGACTGGGTAACGGGTAGTTTGGGGCTCAGGGCTCTGCAGACACCCCGCTGCTCTCCTCCCTTCCTGGACCAGACATCTGCATGAAGAGTTCTCTCAGTTCGCTGACCTCGTCTTGCGGCTGGGCAACGCTGCGCTGCTCGCGTTCCTCAATGAAGTCCCACAGACGCACAGAGTTCAGGAACTACAACCCAAAGAAGATCTGTTATCATGATGCTAGTTAAGTATTTTATTGTAGCAGGTATTGGCAGTAGCACCATATCGTACCCTCACGTTCCCCTCAGAGCCCAGCTGCTTGCGGGGTTTGTCCGGCTCGGCCCGCGTTCCGTCGGGGTAAGCATGCATGTAGAAACACTTCCCTCCAAACGGACAGGTTCCCCGACCCTGGTCAAAGTATTTACACGCCTTCTTACTGCAAGAGAAAACAGGACAGGTGTTGGAACTAGGACACTTGGCAGGGTTAGGGGCCTCATTTAAAAAACATTGCTTACGCACAAAACATGCATGCCCCAGTTCTCGCGCAAAGGTTGGCATTTATAAAAACTGAACTTGACATGAATCGGCTTATCCTCCCACAAACTTTAGACCATGCGCACACACAGTTTCTTGTGGTTGAAATATTGCATTGCAAGAAGGCAAAAGTAGTAGACTAGTAGTGGCAGCAGCCTAGAGATGCCTGTAGTAGTTAGTATCCTAGAGTGGTAGCAGCCTGTAGTAGTAGTATGCGCAGCCTAGAGATGCCTTTAGTAGTAGTAGTAGCAGCCTAGAGTAGTTAGTATCCTAGAGTAGTAGTAGCAGCCTAGTAGAAGTAGCAGACTCAAAGTAGCAGCCTAGAGATGCCTGTAGCAGCATGTAGTAGTTAGTATCCCAGAGCAGTAGTAGCAGCATGTAGTAGTTAGTATTCTAGAGCAGCAGTAGTAGTTAGTATTCTAGAGCAGCAGTAGTAGTAGCAGCATGTAGTAGTTAGTATTCTAGAGCAGCAGTAGTAGCAGCATGTAGTAGTTAGTATTCTAGAGCAGCAGTAGCAGCCTGTAGTAGTTAGTATCCCGTAGTAGTTAGTATCCTAGAGCAGTAGTAGCAGCATGTAGTAGTTAGTATTCTAGAGCAGCAGTAGCAGCCTGTCAGTAGGTTAGTTCCGTAGGTAGTTAGTATCCTAAAGCAGTAGTAGCAGCATGTGTAGTTAGTATTCTAGAGCGCAGTAGCAGCCTGTAGTAGTGCAGCATGTAGTAGTTAGTTTCTAGAGCAGCAGTAGCAGCCTGTTAGTAGGCAGCTAGTAGTTGCCTAGTAGTAGTTGCCTAGTAGTGTTGCCTAGTAGCAGCAGCCTAGAGAAGCTGTAGTAGCCTAGTAATAGCCTAGTAGTAGTAGCAGCAGCAGCCTGTTGTAATAGCCTAGAGAAGCCTGCAGTAGCAGCCTAGAGGCCTGGTGTGTTTACAGACATATTCAATCGCGTCCCCACATGCTTCAAGATGGCACCATTGTTCCTGTACCAAGATAGCCATTTAGTTCAGTTATCACCCTGTAGCACTCACTTCTGTCATCATGAATTGCTTTGAGAGCTATTCAAGGATAATATCACCTCCACCTGAGACCCACATCAGTTTGCATACCCGCCACAGACGATGCAATCACAATTCTCTATCCCATCTGGAACGAGGAATGCTGTTCATTGACCACAGCTCAACATTCAACACCATAGTACCTCAAAGCTCATCATAAAGCTGGAGGTCTGGGTCTCAACCTCGCTGTGCAACTGGGTCCTGGATTTTGACGGGCTGCCCCAAGGTGGTGAAGTTAGGAAACATCTCCACTTCGCTGATCCTCAACACTGGGGCCCGTCAGCCCCTCCCTGTTCACCCATGACTGCGTGGCCATGCACGTGTCCAACTCATCATGAAGTTTGCAGAACACACAGTGGTAGGCTTGATTACACAACAGACGAGACGGTGTGTGGTCAGGAAAACAAAGTACATGATCGTGGACTTCATGAAACAGCACAGTAGTGGAGAAGATGGAAAGTTCCTCGGCGTAAAGCAGCATAGTATTAGGAGTCTAGAGTAGCAGCCTAGTATTAGGAGTCTAGAGTAGCAGCTAGTATTAAGAGTCTAGAGTAGCAGCCTAGTATTAGGAGTCTAGAGTAGCAGCCTAGTATTAGGAGTCTAGAGTAGCAGCCTAGTATTAGGAGTCATGAGTAGCAGCCTAGTATTAGGAGTCTAGAGTAGCAGCCTAGTATTAGGAGTCTAGAGTAGCAGCCTAGTAATTAGGAGTCTAGAGTAGCAGCCTAGTATTAGGAGTCTAGAGTAGCAGCCTAGTATTAGGAGTCTAGAGTAGCAGCCTAGTATTAGGAGTCTAGAGTAGCAGCCTAGTATTAGGAGTCTAGAGAGTAGTCAGCCTAGTTATTAGGAGTCTAGAGTAGCAGTAGTATTAGGTCTAGAGTAGCAGCCTAGTATTAGGAGTCTAGAGTAGCAGCCTAGTATATGGAGTCTAGAGTAGCAGCCTAGTATTAGGAGTCTAGAGTAGCAGCCTAGTATTAGGAGTCTAGAGTGCAGCCTAGTATTAGGGTCTAGAGTAGCAGCCTAGTATTAGGAGTCTAAGTAGCAGCCTAGTATTAGGAGTCTAGAGTAGCAGCCTAGTATTAGGAGTCTAGAGTAGCAGCCTAGTATTAGGAGTCTAGAGTAGCAGCCTAGTAGTTGCAGGGTTGGGTAGGTTACTTTCTAAATGTAATCCATTAGTAACTACATTCAGTTACTTTCCCCTTAGAGGCATTAGAAGACTAAAATGTATGTTACTAATTGAACGACAAATCAATGTTAAAGTTTACATAGCTCGCCATATATGGAATGACGCCGAAGGAGTAGGCTGACGTTTTACGATCCCGTAACCAGTTGTGCATGTTTTTTCGTACATAATGTTTTTGCCACCGTGTCTTATGACCGAAAAGAGCTTCTAGATATCAGGACAGCGATTACTCACCCAGTACTGGAGGAATACATTTTCTTCAACGAGTCGTACAAAGCTTTTTCCGCAGAATAGAACAGCGGCCTCTGGTAAGACAAGGTGACAGTCTACATAACAGCTGGTGCACGAAATCTAAGGAAGTCTTGAGGTTTTGCTCGCCTGAGTATCTCATGATGAGCTGTAGAGCACACTATTTACCAAGAGAGTTTAGCTGTCTATATACCACCACAAAGACCGCTCTCAATGAGCTGTATACGGCCATAAGCAAACGGGAAGACGCTCATCCAGAGGCGGCGCTCCTAGTGGCCAGGGACTTTAATGCAGGGAAACTCAAATCCGTTTGACCTCATCTCTACCAGCATGTTAAATGTGCAACCANACCACACCCTTACCCTCCATTTGGCAAATCTGACCATAATTCTATCCTCCTGATTCCTGCTAAAAAACACCAGTGACTCGGTCAATAACAAAGTGGTCAGATGAAGCAGATGCTAAGCTACAAGACTGTTTTGCTATCACAGACTGGAATATGTTCCGGGATTCCTCCGATGGCTTTAAGGAGTACACCACATCAGTCACTGGCTTCATCAATAAGTGCATTGATGACGTCGTCTCCACAGTGACCGTACGTACATACCCCAACCAGAAGCCATGGATTACAGGCAACATGTGCACTGAGCTAAAAGGGTAGAGCTGCCGCTTTCAAGGAGCGGGACTCTAACCCGGAAGCTTATAAGAAATCCCGCTATGCCCTCCGACGAACCATCAAATACACTGTGTATAGTATGGTAAGTACACCTAGTATAGTAAGTATACAGTGTGTATTATAGTAAGCATACGTAGTATGTAGTATACGTAGTAGTAGTATCAAATCAAACTTTATTTTTCACATGCACCGAATACAAGTGTAGACCTTACTGTGAAATGCTTACTTACAAGACCTTAAATCAACAGTATTGTTCAAGATGAGTTAAGGAAATGTTTACCAAATATACTAAAGCAAAAAATATTTACTTTGTACATGTAGGTAGGGGTGACTATGCATAGATAATAAACAGCATGCAACAGCAGTGTACAAAACAAATGGAGGGGGGTGTAAATAGTCCGGTTGCCATTTGATTAATTGTTCAGCAGTCTTATGGCTTGGGGATAGAAGCTGTTAAGGAGCCTTTTTGTCCTAGACTTGGCGCTCCAGGTTATTGAGAAAACAGTCTATGACTTGGGTGACTGGAGTCTGGCAATTGATGGGCTTTCCTCTGACACCGCCTGGTATAGAGGTCCTGGATGGCAGGAAGCTTGGCCCCAGTGATGTACTGGGCCGTACGCACTACCCTCTGTTGTGCCTTACGGTAAGATGCCGAGCAGTTGCCATACCTGGCGGTGATGCAACCGGTCAGGATGCTCTCGATGGTGCAGCTGTAGAACGTTTTGAGGATCTGGGGACCCATGCCAAATCTTTTCAGTCTCCTGAGGGGGAATAGGTTTTGTCGTGCCCTCTTCACGATGGTCTTGGTGTTTGGACCATGATAGATCGTTGGGGATGTGGACACCCCGAACAGCCCCGTTGATGTTATTGGGGGCCTGTTCGGTTCGCCTTTTCCTGTAGTCCACGATGAGCTCCTTTGTCTTGGTCACATTGAGGGAGAGGTTGTTGTCCTGGCACCACACTGCCAGTTCTCTGACCTCCTCCCTATAGGTTGCCACACCCTATATGTGTGGCATATCAAGAAGCTGATTAAAGAGCATGATCATTACACAGGTGCACCTTGTGCTGGGGACAACAAAGGGCCACTAAAATGTGCAGTTGTGTCACACAACAATGCCACAAATGTTTTGAGGGAGCGCGCAATTGGCATGCTGACTGCAGGAATGTTCAACAGAGCATTGAATGTTAATTTCTCTACCATAAACTACCTCCAACGTTGTTTTAGAGAATTTGTAAGTACGTCCAACCGGCCTCTCCACATCCGGCTTCTTCACATGCGGGATGGTCTGAGAGGAGCCACCCGGACAGCTGATGAAACTGTGCGTTTGCAAAACCGAATTTCTGCACAAACTGTCAGAAACCGTCTCAGGGAAGCTCATCTGCGTGCTCGTCGACCTGACTGCAGTTCGGTGTAGTAACCAGTTTCAGTGGGCAAATGCTCACCTTTGATGGCCACCTGCACGCTGGAGAAGTGTGTTCTTTACAAATGAATCCCGGTTTTACTGTACCGGGCAGATAGCATCATGTGGGCGAGCGGTTTACTGATGTAAACGATGTGAACAGAGTGCCCCATGGTGGTGGGGTTATGGTATGGGCAGGCATAAACTAAAGACAACGAACAAAATTGAATTTTATCAATGGCAATTTGAATGCTCAGAGATACCGTGAGGAGATTCTGAGGTCGATTGTCGTGCAATGTATCTGCCGTCATCACCTCATGTTTCAGCATGATAATGTACAACCCCATGTCGCAAGGATCTGTACACGATTCTGGAAGGTGAAAATTCTTCCACGGCCTGCATACTCAGACATGTCACCTATTGAGGATGTTCTGGATCGACGTGTATGACAGCGTATTCCAGTTTCCACCAATAGCCAGAAACTTTGCACAGCCATTGAAGAAGAGTGGGACAACATTCCACAATCAACAGCCTGATCAACTCCGAGAAGATGTCGCGCTGCATGAGGCAAATGGTGGTCACACCAGATACCGACTGGTTTTCTGATACATGCCCCTACTTTTCTTTGGTAAGGTATCTGACCAACAGATGCATATCTGTATTCCCAGTCATGTGAAATCCATAGATTAGGGCCTAATGAATTCATTACAATTGACTGATTTCCTTATATGAACTGTAACTCAGTAAAATCTTTGAAATTGTTGCATGTTGTGTTTTTGTTCAGTATGTGTGTATATACATACATACCAGTCAAAAGATTTAGAACAACTACTCATTCAAAGGTTTCCTTATATTTTCTACATTGTAGAATAATAGTGAAGACATCAAAACACATATGGATCATGTAATAACCAAAAAAGTGTTAAACAAATATTTGAGATTCTTCAAAGTAGCCACCCTTTGCCTTTGACAGCTTTGCATTCTCTCAGCCAGTTTCTTGAAATTTTCCGTATTGACGGACTGTTGTTTCTCTTTGCTTATTTGAGCTGTTCTTGCCATAATATGGACTTGGTCTTTTACCAAATAGGAATATCTTCTGTATACCACCCCTACCTTGTCACACATCTGATTGGCTCAAACACATTAAGGAAAGAAATTCCACAAATTAACTTTTAACAAGGAACACCTGTTAATTGAAATGCATTCCAAGTGACTACCTCATGAAGCTCGTTGAGAGAATGCTAAGAGTGTGCAAAGCTGTCATCAAAATAGAAAATATATTTTGATTTGTTTAACACTTTTTTTGGTTACTACATGATTCAATGGTTTATGTCATCACTATTTTACAATATAGAAAATAGTAAAAATAAAACCCTGGAATGAATAGGTGTGTCCAAACGTTTAACTGGTACTGTGTATATACATACCTGACTCCAGACTTGAAGTCCTCTATCAGTCTGTTCTTCTCATCCTGGTCCTCCACCCAGTACACACTAGGGATGACAAACTCAGACACCACTCTGCACTCTGGACACGACCTGGAGAGAGGCACACGGTTAGCCACATCCCTGTATATTATGGCCAGTCATTCTGCTTCACATCACAGTGGCATCCTGTTGCTCAACTAGCTGCAACTCCCTCAAGTTGTCAGTATCACCTGATCATGTGAGTTTCTAAACACAGTAATAACAGTGGAGGCTACACATGGGCTTATACTAGCACCCTGATAGCCATGGTAACAGATGAAACAAGATCAGGGCACATATTCATAAAACATCTCAAGAGTAGGATCTACTCTGATCTATTGCTGATCTAAGATCATAATATTACATGGACTTGATCCTAAATCAGAACTACTCAGTACCGCATATGAATTTGGGTCTAGATCCAGAAACGTAGAAGATGCACTTACTTGATGATCTTGTTTTCAAAATGCTTGGCACAGTATAGTATCTTATTGATGGTGTTTTCATACTGCTTGGTGTGTATAGTAGCTATCAACTCGTACTTGTTTTCAAACTGCTTGGTGTGTATAGTATTGTAGTTATCAGCTCCCTTGATGCGTGGCGTGTATAGTAGTTAAACTCACTCTTGTTTTCAAACTGCTTGGTGAGTATAGCTGTTATCAATTCACTTGCTGAGCTTGTTTAAAAACTGCTTCAGGAGTATAGAATAGTAGATATCAACTCACTTGATGATCTTGTTCTCAAACTGCTTGGCGCAGCGCCACTGGCGGATGCAGGAGAGGCAGTATGTGTGGCAGCAAGAAGAGAGGATCCCGAAGCGTCTCTCTGAGGCAGCAGCTTTCTCATAAACCACCTCCATACAGATAGAACACACCTTGTCCTGGCTGTGCTGCGCTGCAAACGCCTTGTCCATGTCCGCCTCAAACACCAACATACACATCTGAGGGACAGCCATCACATGGAATGAATCCAGACTTGATCCATATCCATGCTATTTCATTTATAAATCACCATCATAGACGTTGATTACTTGATATCCAAAACGACCTATTCATGTTGTTTGTATGACACTCCTACCAGTACAGTTAGGGTTAGTGTTAAAGTATGGGTCCTACCTTCTCGTGAGCTCTCCTCTGCTCGGGGTCGTGTGGGTGGAGCACCTGCAGGCTGCAAATGTCACACAGGTCACCATGGAGATAGGGGCAGGTGTTTCCGTAGTGACACTGTCCCGCAGCAGCGTAGGGACAGAGCTGTTGCTGGGGGCAGGGGACAGAGACAGGATAGGGGCCGGCCGTGGCAGAACACTCCAGACTGGTCCTGATGGCGTCCAGGTAGGAATGAGGTTTGGCATGGGCGCTGTTTTCATGGTATTCCGCCCAACACTCTGCCTCGGTTACCTCTGGGCCATCTCCACCATAAGGCATCATTCTGCTGTCACAGCCCTGGGCTGGAACACACACACACACACACAGGAAAGAGAACAGGATACAGTTGAAGGCAACATACATTTACATTACATTTAAGTCATTTAGCTGACGCTCTTATCCAGAGCGACTTACAAATTGGAAAGTTCATACATATTCATCCTGGTCCCCCCGTGGGGAATGAACCCACAACCCTGGCGTTGCAAGCGCCATGCTCTACCAACTGAGCCACACGGGACCACGGGACCACATACCTCTGGATTATACTGCTGGCTGCATTACATTGACCTCCTAGTGGCAAACTAAACTACATACTGTAGCTTTCTCTCTCAGCACCAGGGGTTTCTACATACTGTAGCTTTCTCTCTCAGCACCAGGGGTTTCTACATACTGCTAGCTTGCCTCTCAGCACCAGGGGTTCTACAGTACATGGTTAGCCTGTTCGCTCTCGAAGCACCAGGGGTCTCAACAATACTGTTAGCTATGGCGCTAGCATCCAGGGGTTTCCTATCCATACTTGTAGGCTTTCACTCTACTCAGCACCAGGGGTTTCTACATACTGTATGCTTTCTGCTCTCAGCACCAGGGGTTCTACATACTGTAGCTTCTGTTCTCAGCATCCAAGGGTTCTACATACTGTAGCTTTCTGTCCTTCAGCACCAGGGGTTTCTACATACTGTAGCCTTTCTGCTCTTCAAGCACCAGGGGTTCTACATACTGTAGCTTCTCTCTCTCAGCACCAGGCGTTTCACATACTGTAGCTTTCTCTCTCAGCACCAGGGGGTTGTATTTATTATGGATCCCCATTAGCTGCTGCCAAGGCATCAGTTAATTTTACCAGACCCCAGGAAGAGTAAAGCAGTTATGAATGTATTGTAATGTTTTTAAAACCGTATAACAGATTTTACAGCACTAAGTGCGTGCCCTCAGGCCCCTACTCCACTACCACATATCTAAAAGACAAAATCAATGTGTATGTGTTGCATCACAGTCCCCTCTGTTTCATAAGGTGTATTTTTATCAGTAAAAAAAAAAATCTGATTCTACTGCTTTCATCAGTTACCTGATGTGGAATAGAGTTCCATGTAGTCATGGCTCTATGTAGTACTGTGCACCTCCCATAGTCTGTTCTGGACTTAGGGACTGTGAAGAGACCTCTGGTGGCATGTCTTGTGGGGTATGCATGGGTGTCTGAGCTGTGTGCCAGTAGTTCAAACAGACAGCTCGGTGCATTAAACCTTTCATAAATACAAGTAGTGATGACGTCAATCCATCCTCCACTTTGAGCAAGGAGAGATTGACATGCATATTATTAATGTTTGCTTTCTGTGTACATTCAAGGGCCAGCCGTGCTGCCCTGTTCTGAGCCATTTGCAATTTTCTTAAGATCCTCTTTGTGGCACCTGACCACACGACTGAACAGTAGTCAAGGTGGGACAAAACTAGAGCCTGTAGGACCTGCCTTGTTGATAGTGCTGTTAAGGTAGAGCTGGGCTTTATTATGGACAGACTTCTCCCCATCTTAGCTACTGTTGTATCAATATGTTTTGACCTCAACTTGCTCAATTTCCACATTATTTATAACAACATTTAGTTGAGGTTTAGGATTTAGTGAATGATTTGTCCCAAATACAATGCTTTTGGTTTGAAAATGTAGGACCAACTTATTCCTTGCTATCCACTCTGAAACTGCTGCTCTTCGTTAAGTGTTGCAGTAATTTCAGTCGCTGTAGTAGCTGATGTGTATACTGTTGACTCATCCGCACACAGGCCTTAAATCAAAGCCAGTGGCATTAGTAAAGATTGAAAAAAGTAAGGGGCTTACACAGCTGCACTGGGGAATTTCTGATTCTACCTGGATTATGTTGGAGAGGCTTCCATTAAAAAACACCTGTGTTCTGTTAGACAGGTAACTCTATCCACAATAAAGCCATTACACATACAGTTCCAGTCAAAAGTTTGGACACACCTACTCATTCAAGGGTTTTTCTTTATTTTTACTATTTTATACATTGTAGAATAATAGTGAAGACATCTAAACTATGAAATAACACATATGGAATCATGTAGTAAAGTAGCCACCCTTTGCCTTGATGACAGCTTTGCACACTCCTGGCATTATCTCAACCAGCTTCATGAGGTAGTCACCTGGAAAGCATTTCAATTAACAGGTGTGCCTTGTTAAAAGTTAATTTGTGGAATTTCTTTCCTTCTTAATGCGTTTGAGCCAATCAGTTGTGTTGTGACAAGGTAGGTGTGGAATACAGAAGGTAGCCCTATTTGGTAAAAGACCAAGTCCATATTATGGAAAGAACAGCTCAAATAAGCAGAGAAACGACAGTCCATCATTACCTTAAGACACGAAGGTCTGTCAAGAACTTTTAAAGTTTCTTCAAGTACAGTCGCATAAACCGCTATGATAAAAACTGGCTCTCATTAGGACCACCACAGGAAAGGAAGACCCAGAGTTACCTCTGCTGCAGAGGATAAATTCATTCGAGTTAACTGCACCTCAGATTGCAGCCCAAATAAATTATTCAGAGTTCAAGTAACAGGCATCTTAACATCCCTAACCCCAACTGTTCAGAAGAGACTGCAATCACCTCCACAATCACCTGACCTCAACCCAATTGAGATGGTTTGGGATGAGTTGGACCACAGAGCGAAGGAAAAGCATCCAACAATTGATCATTATATATGTGGGAACTCCTTCAAGACTGTTGGAAAAGCATTCCTCGTGAAGCTGGTTGAGAGAATGAAAAGCTGTCATCAAGGCAAAGGGTGGCTAATCTAAAATATTTTGATTTGTTTAACTTTTTTGGTTACTACATGATTCCTTGTGTTATTTCATAGTTGATGTCTTCACTATTATTCTACAATGTAGAAAATAGTAAAAATCAAGAAAAACCCTTGAAATGAGCAGGTGTCCAAACTTTTGACTGGTACTGTATGTTTTTCCAGCAGCAGACTATGATCAATAATGTCAAATGCCGCACTGATGTCGAAAAAAACAGCCCCCAATCTTTTTTGCATCAATTTCTCTCAGCCAATCATCAGTCATTTGTGTAAGTGCTGTGCTTGAATGTCCTTCCCTATAAGTGTGCTGAAAGTCTTGTCAATTTGTTTACTGTAAAATAGCATTGTATCTGGTCAAAAAATGTTTTCCAAAAGTTTACTAAGGGTTGGTAACAGGCTGATTGGTTGGCTATTTGCGCCAGTAAAGGGGGCTTTTACTATTCTTAGATAGGAGAATGACTTTTGCTCCCCTCCATGCCGGAGGGCACACGCTCTCTAGTAGGCTTAAATTGAAGATATGGCAAATAGGAGTGGCAATATCATCTGCTATTATCCCCAGTCATTTTCCATCCAAGTTGTCAGACCCCGGTGGCTTGTCATTGTTGATAGACAATTTCTCACCTCTTCCACACTGACTTTACAGAATTCAAATTCGTCTTCCATAATTTGGTCCGATATACTTGGATGTGTAGTGTCAGAGTTTGTTGCTGGCATGTCATGGATAAGTCATTAAAGTAATTGGCAACATCAGTCAGTTGTGATGAATGAGCCATCTGATTCAATTAACGATTGAGCCGAGTTGACCTTTTCCCCCAGAAATTTCATTTAAGCTTTTAACTATCATTCATGTAACCTTTATTTAACCAGGCAAGTCAGTTAAGAACAAATTCATATTTACAATGACAGCCAAGGAACAGTGGGTTAACTGCCTTGTTCAGGGGAACAGTGGGTTAACTGCCTTGTTCAGGGGAACAGTGGGTTAACTGCCTTGTTCAGGGGAACAGTGGGTCTAACCTGCTTTGTTCAGGGGAACAGTGGGTTAACTGCCTTGTTCAGGGGAACAGTGGGTTAACTGCCTTGTTCAGGGGCAGAACGACAGACTTTTACCTTGTCAGCTCGGGGGTTCGATCTGGCAACCTTTCAGTTACTGACCCAACGCTCTAACCACTAGGCTACTTGCCGCCCCCTTTGTTTTATAGTGTACTTTCTTCTTTTAATTCAGATGATTTCTCGATTTGCAGTACATTTGCCAATCGGTTGTGCAGCCAGACTTATTTGCCATTCCTTTTGTCTCATCCCACTCAACCATAAAATGTTTCAATTCCTCATCAATCCACAGGGATTTAACAGTTTTTAACAGTCATTTTCTTAAATGGGTGCATGCTTATTAGTAACTGGAATAAGCAATTTCATAAGTGCAAAGTCTGTTTGCTTCTCATTACACACCACGGATCAACAAATATTCTTTACATCAACAACATAGGAATCACTACAAAAAAACGTATTGTATGACCTCTTATACACTATATTAGGCCCAGCCTGACCTCTTATACACTATATTAGACCCAGCCTGTCCTCTTATACACTATATTAGACCCAGCCTGTCCTCTTATACACTATATTAGACCCACCTGTTCCTCTTATACACTATATTGGCCCAGCCTGTCCTCTTATACACTATATTAGGCCCAGCCTGACTCTTATACACTATATTAGGCCAACCTGTCCTCTTATACACTATATTAGACCCAGCCTGTCCTTTATAACACTATATTAGGCCAGCCTGTCCTCTTATAACACTATTTAGGCCAGCCTGTCCTCTTATACACTATATTAGGCCCAGCGCTGTCCTCTTATACACTATATTAGACCAGCCTGTCCTCTTATACCTATATTAGACCCAGCCTGTCCTCTTATACACTATATTAGGCCCAGCCTTTGGACGTTTGGTCTTCCTAGATATGGCTGCTATGTTGTGATCACCCCATCCGATGGATCTGGATACTGCTTTCAAACACATTTCTGCAGCATTAGTAAAGATGTGATCAATACATGTTGATGATTTCATTTCTGTGCTGTTTGTAACTACCCTGGTAGGTTGACAACCTGAACCAGGTTACAGGCACTGGTTACAGTTTGAAGCTTTTTCTTGTGTGTGCAGCTTGATGAAAGCCAGTCAATATTTAAATCACCCAGAAAATATACCTCTCTGTTGATATCATACAAGCATTTCACACGTTATCCAGACAGTGACTGTTAACACTTGGTGGTCTATAGCAGCTTCCCACCAGAATGGGCTTTAGGTGAGGCAGATGAACCTGTAGCCATATTACTTCAACAGTATTTAACGTGAGATCCTCTCTAAGCTTTACAGGAATGTGGTTCTGAATATAAACAGCAACACCTCCACCTTTGGCATTTCTGTTTTTTCTGTAGATCTTATAACCATGTATTGCTACCACTGTATCAAAGGTATTATCTAAGTGAGTTTCAGAGGGATATAAATTAGGTTACTTACATTGTGTCTACCAATGCTCCTGGTATAATGTATATTTGCTAAAGCATTATGATGACTCTGCGACACAATGGTAGGGATTAACTGAGCTGGGCTTGGGTCATTGATAAGTCATTGTCTCAACGCAGCATATTGGGCTGTGAAAGGATCCAGGATCCTGCATGATTTGGGTGGATCCCATCCTCCTTATAAAACCTGTTTTGTTTCCAGAAGGTATCGAAATTGTCAACAAAAGTAACATCCATTGAGCTGCAATAATCACGTAGCCAGTTGTGAAGAGAAAGAATCCTGCTAAAGCATTCAATGCCATGATTCAGAGAGGGCACAGGGCCAGATATGATCAGAGAGGGCACAGGGCCAGATATGATCAGAGGGCACAGGGCCAGATATGATCAGAGGGCACAGGGCCAGATATGATCAACGCCGCAGTCCCTGGAGCCTGATCTATCACTGGTCAACCCCTTCGTTCGTTGGGTGGTACTCTGTCGTCCTGGAGCCCGTGTACTTCCTGCACCTTCATCCGCCAGGGGGTAACCTGTGTCTGGAGCCTGATTATTATTTTTTTATCATCTTCCTGCACCTTCATGATCGCGAGGAGTTACCCAATGGTATGTCCTGTTGAGCCGTTTGATCGGTTATCTGCACGCTTCACTCCGCCCGGGTAACCTGCTGCCTGGAGCCTGATCTTGGCTTTGGCGGGTTGTCACCGGTCAACATACCGGCAACAGCTTGCGTGTGTAGTGTCACGTAATGTTGATACGGTGCGTTAGCAAAGGCTCGTGACGCGAGCTCCGCAAGTATCACGGTGGGAATATCACCTGTTCCCACCGACGACCTTCACCACGCTGGGGGTACCTGTGCACTGGCAGCCATGGGTATGACCTACGGTCTACTTATCAACTAGATTGTGTTGTTGTCGCAACTCGTCGTACGCTGGGTTTTACAAGGGCCAGGCTTTGTGGCGCGTGGAGGGCCACCTCATAGTGCTGTGAGTACTTGCCCACTGGGAGCTAAAGCCTAGGGCTACTTTACACCTCGGGGAACATTCGCTATTTAGGTCTCAACTGAGTTGTGTTGTGGATGGGAGAAGGCTATACAGCTTGGTATTGTGGTTGAGTTCACAGGTAAAAACGACAGCTTGAAAGATATAAATACTTTACCTTGCTCTGTCGCCTAACAGACAGGATATCACTGTCATATGGCCGCCTTGTCTGTGTCGTTATTGTTCCATACCGAGAGGCAGTCATTTGTCAACTCCCTCCACAGCCTTGCATTGCCGGTGAGGGGTCCTCTTGTTGTTGTCGATCGCGGTTGCGCACACTGGTTTAATGATGGGGGAATAGGCTAGACAAACCTCCTTCCCGAGTGTCCGCTTGTTCGCACCCAATGCGCAAGTCGCTGGCGCTGCGTGATGGAGTCCGCGTTCTCTCTGCAATCATAGGAAGTTCATCTCTCGCAGTTCTGCTCTCCTTAGAGATCCAGGTATCGCTCTCATGTTTCTCATGCTCCTCTCCATATTTCTCATGTTTAGTGTAGATTCTGTCTCCTAGTGTAAACATTCGCCCCTCTACCCGATAGAAAGTACGCAGGCTCCAGACGGTACTCAGATGAGATCAGCTCCGACACAGTTGTTCCCGGCGATGAAGGTGCAGGAAGATCAGGCTCCAGACACAGGTACCCCAGCGTGGAAGGTGGCAGGAAATCAGGCTGCAGACACAGGTACCCCAGCGTGGAAGGTGAAGGAAGATCAGGCTTCCAGCACAGGTACCCAGCGTGGAAGGTGAAGGAAGATCAGGCTCCAGACACAGGTACCCCAGCGTGGAAGGTGCGAATATCAGGCTGCAGACACAGGTACCCCCAGCGTGGAAGGTGAAGGAAGATCAGGCTCCAGGCACAGGTACCCCCGGCGATGAAGGTGCAGGAGATCAGGCTCCAGGACAGGTCCCCCGCGATGAAGGTCAGGAGATCAGCTCCAGACACAGGTCACCCCGGCGATGAAGGTGCAGGAAGATCAGCTCAGACACAGGTACCCCCAGCGACGAAGGTCGCAGGAAGGATCAGGCTCCAGGACGGTTTAAACTATTTGTTGTTTGCATCCGCTCCAGGCCTCTTTTTGGGGTGTAGACTGCTTTGCGAGAGGCCGCTGTATTCGGCTTCCACGGCTCGTTGACATGCGACCATTGTTGATTGCCAAGTTCCTTCTGGCTGTGCTCCTTTGACCCACTATCAGATGTGGGAGCTCCGGCAAACACTGCTTATTCCTTCCTGATTTCTGGAATCCTCCAAACAGGATTTTGGAAAACCATGTAATTTATTGAAAGTCCTGGATTTTGCAACCCAGCGGAGATGCATCCAACAAGCGCAAACGGCGTCCAGCACACGGCATAGAAAAGGTAAACATTCACACTGCGTTCTCTCCATTTTTCTTACGTGGCTGCTACCTGCATGATTAAGGAAGCCACCTCAATACTATAATCCGCGGCAGCAAACAATTGTCGCATTGGAACTCTGACTGATCAGTTGTCCTGAAACAAAGCGTAGTAGATCAGGTCCTGCACACATTGGA
>NW_019942685.1:210332-214071 GCF_002910315.2 Salvelinus sp. IW2-2015
AACTCTGACTGATCAGTTTGTCCTGAAACAAAGCGTAGTAGATACAGGTCCTGCCACATTGGAACTCTGACTGATCAGTTTGTCCTGAAACAAAGTGTAGTAGATACAGGTCCTAGAGCACTGGAACCGTTCATTAACTTCTCCAGACAAAGAGGGCTTCATTGGAAAACTCATCTGGGACTAACTTCGTTAGCTTGATGGCTAACGTTAGGAGCTTAGCGGCTCTTTCAAGCAGACTTTAACTTGTCAGTTAAGCGGGATTCTGGGACAATAGCGGTTCTAGATGTTAAAAGCTAACCGCGTCGCGGAATCCATGCAAAAACAAGTTTGGTATTTGTTTAACAAATATTGGTTATGTTTTAGTTAAAATAACAAAGCTGAGTGTTTCCAGCATAGTGTTCAGTACTGTACCTCTATCTCTCAGCACCAGGGGTTTCTTCCCTCCATTGTGCCTGGGTGGGGGTGCAGAGTTGCCTGGATGTCCCGGGACAGCAACACCAGGGGGAATGAAGGCCCCAGCCGTGATGGGGTTTCTGTTAGGGAGGTCCATGGGCACACCTCTCCCCCCTCCACCACCACTACCAGCCGGCTTGATGTGGTCATACCTACAACACAGAGAGTCACACACCATCGTGATAACAGATATTGAACACGATGGTTGGGCTATGTGCATAAAACGGATACAGTGACTGTAGATTGGGGGTTATGTTGTATATTGGTATTGTACGGTTATTTACTTACTGCACTGTAAGCATCATGAGCATTTCGCTGCACCTGCTTTCACATATGATAATCTGTGTACGCGACCAATGAACTTTGATCACCTATGCTGCTGCTACTGTTTATTATCTAGCTGTTGCCTAGTCATTTTATTCCTAATTATATGTATATATCTACCTCAATTACCTCGTACCCCGTATATATTGCCATGTTATCATTGTGAATTTATTATGTGTTATTACTCTTCTATTTTCTTTCTCTGTGTTGTTGGGAAGGGCCTGTAAGTAATCAAATCAAGTTTATTTTATATAGCCCTTCATACATCAGCTAATATCTCGAAGTGCTGTACAGAAACCCAGCCTAAAACCCCAAACAGAAAACAATGCAGGTGTAGAAGCACGGTGGCTAGGAAAAACTCCCTAGAAAGGCCAAAACCTAGGAAGAAACCTAGAGAGGAACCAGGCTATGAGGGGTGGCCAGTCCTTTTCTGGCTGTGCCGGGTGGAGATTATAACAGAACATGGCCAAGATGTTGAAAATGTTCATAAATGACCAGCATGGTCAAATAATAATCAGGAATAAATGTCAGTTGGCTTTTCATAGCCGATCATTAAGAGTTGAAAACAGCAGGCCTGGGACAGGTAGCACGTCAGGTGGACTAAGTAATAATGTCACAGTTGGCCTATTGTATAAACCATTGTGATTTGTAGCCTACATTCCAGCCCATCAGTGTGGTCAGTATGTTGGATCTTACCTGCAGCGGTCTCCGTAGGCACACACACCTCTCTGGTAGAACTTACAGATGGTTGAAGGTTTACTGGTGGTCAGGTCATGAGAGAACATGCACCTATTCCCCTCTCGGCAGACACCATGGAGAAAATACCTGCATAGCAACACAAAAAACCGGTAGAATTAACAGAGGTTAGCTATGATATCTACTGCTAGCTACGTATTGAGGCCTGGTGTTCGGGGATAGAGTCTGATTAGGTTCATATACTGGAGTGATTGGAGGCTACTGGTTAGCAACAGAAACGGTCTGACATCAGCTTCTTGCTGGTAGGTGTCATTCATACACGCTAGCCTAGCTAACTAGCAGCTAATATAGCTAGCTACCGGTAGTTGCACTTTCTAGTGCTAACTAGCAAGTAAAAGCACCAATCGCGTGATTCATGGAAATGTTCACTTTGCACAACACACTGCAGCATGTTTTCACAAATATATCGTACCAGAATCGTTAGCGGCTTCCCAGCTAACTTTAGCTAGCTAAGAAGCTAACATTTGCCAAATGCAAGAACTGAAACAGCTCGAAGCAAGACACACACTCAAGAAACACACTCAAGCAACAGTAAAAACAGTAAACACCGGACAAGTTCTACCTGCAGGTGACTTGCTTCGTGTTCATTTTTTATGCTCAATAACATTGGGGCAACGTTATTTATGTTCCCGTTGTCACGTTTGAGTGCAAGCAAAAACTCCCGCCTATAATAAACCCCCAGATTCGATGAACGAAAGGTTCCGAGGGGAAGGTTCAAGACAGGTAGGCAGKCAGATATGAGTCTCTCGAGCATACGACAGGTATGTTGAAAAACGATTATCTTTAAGAATAAATAAACAGTTATTATTTATGAATAAAAATGACTTTTTAACGCGTTGTAATTGTTTCCTTTTTTAGCAACGTTTGTAACCCTTAAAAACACCAGTGTGTGTCACCTAGCTCATGCATTTCCCGGTTGAACCTTCCAATGGACTGCACTGTCTTGAAGTTTAACCATTGTGCAAGAAAAATCTATAGTTTTGACAAAAATAGTTTCCAAACAGAAAACACAGGGCGAAAATGCCCAATCTGTCAGGAACAGATGAGATTCAGCCTCCTCGAGGCACCGGTCATTGTTCCATGTCCATTTAGTAATGGACACAAGGTCCGGTGCGCCTTCCTCATTGGATCCTCACTGGGACCTGCTTTTCTTAGGTAAAACTTTACTGATATTTTTACTGTATTCTCATATTGTCAACAAATGTTTATTTATTTTTGCAACATTGAATGTTAAAAGGTAAATCATTTTAAATGTGTATTTTCAACTTTCATGTGTCTTCCTGACCGGACCTGTCATGGTGTTTGTCACAGTGAATGGCAGGACTCGGAGCTGCATGTTGGAGTTACTAACTCACAAGGTGCCTTCAGAATAGTTTACTTGCAGTTTGAATATCAAAACAGCCAGTTTGGGTGTTAGACTGGACTAGGTAACTAGAGCGGATGTCTGTGTTCAAGGTGTCGTGTACAGCTACACCTCCTCAGGAGTCCAGAGAGAGGAACAGGGCTGGGAGCAGTGCCTCTGTGTGCCGCTGGTGGCCCCCGGGACTGGCAGGGACATCCTAGCTGGGACGCTGTGGGACAGTGAGCTGGAACAGTTCTCCCTCCTCTCCACCTGGTCACGACACAGGTGAATATTACAAATGGAAATAGTTAATTCTGAAGACCTAATAGATATAAGATGGTGGTTTCACTTTATAAACCCCACATAAAGAATACCTTTAATATAAAGGGGTTCTAAGTAGTTTACAATAACAAAAACTTCAACATGATTATTTTGTTTAAGACAGACTAATCTCCAAAAGTATTGGTACTGTGACAATGTTGTGTTTGTTTTGGCTCTGTACTCCAGCACTTTGAACCGATACAAATAATTTGAGGGTATTTTCATCCATAACGGGTGAACCGTTTAGAAATCCCCTCCCCCCTCCCTGAACCGTTTAGAAATCCCCTCCCCCCTCCCTGAACCGTTTAGAAATCCCCTCCCCCCTCCCTGAACCGTTTAGAAATTACAGCTTTTTGTACATAGTCGTCGCCCCCCAAGTATTTGGTCCCCTTCATAGCCGCAGTAGTAGTGCACTACTGAAGCCTGTGACTCTACACATTTGTTGGATGTATTGCTGTTTGTTTTGTTGTGTTTCAGATTATTTTGTGCCAATAGAAATGAATGCTAAATAATGTATTGTGTCATTTTGGAGTCACTTTAATT
>NW_019942685.1:214096-233905 GCF_002910315.2 Salvelinus sp. IW2-2015
GGTTGAACCGTTTAGAAATCCCCTCCCCCTCCCTGAACCGTTTAGAAATCCCCTCCCCCCTCCCTGAACCGTTTAGAAATCCCTCCCCCCTCCCTGAACCGTTTAGAAATTACAGCTTTTTGTACATAGTCGTCGCCCCCAAGTATTTGGTCCCCTTCATAGCACGCAGTGACTACATGAAGCCTGTGACTCTACACATTTGTTGGATGCATTTGCTGTTTTGTTGGTTGTGTTTCAGATTATTTTGTGCCAATAGAAATGAATGCTAAATAATGTATTGTGTCATTTTGGAGTCACTTTTAATTGGAGATTGAATATGTTTACTAAACAACGTCTACACCTTCTTCATGTTGAATCTGCTACCCATGATTACCAGATAATCAATCGCTTGAATGAATCGTGAATAATCGATAACTGAGAAAGTTTAGACGCACAATCTCATACCCCCAAGACATGCTAACGCTCTCACCATTACAGTAACAGAGGTGGTTAGCATTTTATATCATACCCCCAAACATGCTAACTCTCACCATTACAGTAAACAGGGAGGTTAGCATTTTATATCATACCCCCAAGACATGCTAACCTCTCACCATTACAGTAACAGGGGGTTAGCATTTTATATCATACCCCCAAGACATGCTAACCTCTCACCATTACAAGTAACAGAGTGGTTAGCATTTTATATCATACCCCAAGACATGCTATACCTCTCACCATTACAGTAACAGAGTGGTTAGCATTTTTATATCATACCCCCAAGACATGCTAACCTCTCCCCATTACAGTAACAGAGTGGTTAGCATTTTATATCATACCCCAAGACATGCTAACCTCTCACCATTTACAATAACAGAGGTGTTAGCATTTTACTATATACCCCCAAGACATCTAAACCTCTCACCATTACAATTAACATTGGTGATGTTAGCCATGTTAGCATTTTATATCATACCCCCAAGACATGCTAACCTCTCACCATTACAATAACAGAGGTGGTTAGCATTTTATATCATACCCCCAAGACATGCTAACCTCTCCCCATTACAGTAACAGAGGTGGTTAGCATTTTATATCATACCCCCAAGACATGCTAACCTCTCACCATTACAATAACAGAGGTGGTTAGCATTTTATATCATACCCCCAAGACATACTAACCTCTCACCATTACAGTAACAGAGGTGGTTAGCATTTTGGGGGGGGTATAATATGTGCGTCTAACTTTCTCACTCATTATAATTCACTATTAATTCAGGATTATTAATAATCATAATATAGAACCAAATACTAAACGTTTTTAATACACAAGTTAATTTGTCCCAATACATTTGGGCCCCTAAAATGGGGGCACTACTGTATGTACAAAAAGGGCTGTAATTGTGAAACGGTTCACCCGATACAGATGAAAATACCCTCAAATTAAAGCTGACAGTCTGCCCTTTAACCTCAGTCATTGTATCATTTCAAATCCGAAGTGGAGTACAGAGCCAAAACAGCAACACGTGTCACTGAAGCGCACTGTATTTGCTCCAGGTTTGAAGAGGAGAGGGAGTTTGGCTCGTGTTGCTATGGCTTTGCCCTGTCCTTCCTGAACCAGCTGAGGAGAGCAGAGGGCAGAGAGTCAGTCACTAGGGATGACTTCACACAGCAACATGTCCTTCCCCTCGTTAAGACTGCCTCCAAATACATCACAGTCTACCAAGAGATCCATCAACATGGTTTCTACGTAGCTGATTTATAAGATGCTTGTATTTAGTGTAATTTTCAGAGGGGTTGGGATAAAGCTGAATGACCTTCCGTTGGATCTTGTATACAATTGGACAATWAAGTAAACTTCATTGATATTGTTAATGCTTAGTTGTTGGTCAGCACAGACAAATCCTGATGCTTTTAATTTTTTAAGTAATTAACAGAATATGGGTAGATGAATGTCTGCTCAAGGGTATAATATACAAACTTTCACAAAAGCTCTGACGAAGGCCTGGGGCCTGTTGCACAAAACTAGGATAAGGGATTAAGCCAGGATATCTTGGTGATCCTGGCTCAATTGATCCGTAATCCGGTTGCACTAAAGATGGATAGGGGGCAGGAGGATATGTTATGGTATAAATTACCATGGAGATTTATTCTGTGGAGCTAGCCTGCTCCAGACCAGGCTTAAATTCCAGGTCTAATTTAATCTCATCCCTAATGTCAGTCAGCAGTCACCACAAATGGAAAACCAATAGTTATTTCACTGCTCACTATACATTGTTATCACATAACTAGACCCACTGTTATTATTTAAACGTTTGTGATCATTAATTCATGATTTTGGATAAAAAATGATTTTTAGATGATGTTGCTATCATTAGATAATTTACAGTTTCCCATAGACTATAAGGCTATACATGATCCCTCGCCACTTCGCGGTTCACTTATCGCGGATTCGCTATTTCGCGTATTTTCATAATGCATTTTTTTTTTTTTTGGTGCATTGTGCTCTGCATTCTGATTCGCTAAAAACTCACTCCCGCTTCTTGTATCAAAACATGCTACGAATTGTGCTATCATTTGTCGTCTCGTGCAGTTATGTGTACGTACATAAAACAGCTTGGCAAATTTACATTAAGTTGGCCAAATTATCTTGTAATTTCAAACATCTCCTAAACCCATAATAACCCACTGCAGAGCGCAGTCAGGATGCAGCGGCCCGTCTGAAGAGCAGTGAAACGGCCTCATCGTGAGTCACTGTATTTGTATACATGTAATAGTTGCTAATTGTAAAAAAAAAAAAAAAAAGTTTTCTATTTCGCGGATTTCACTTATCGCGGGTCATTTTCGGAACGTAACCCGCGATAAACGAGGGATTACTGTATAATAAATGATAGAATATTAGGGCCACAGAGGAAAAAACACAAGTCATAATATTGTAACCAGTTGTTTAAAGGAGGACAGTTGTTAAAAATGACAGATGTGGAGCATTTCGTGAATTGTACTTCAGTATGGTTTCATAAACAAGACATGCTGATGTGCCAGAATATTAAGTATCATATTGTCATAAGTATCAAACTGTAAAAACAATATGTAGCTTTTCCTGCAGAAAGAACCAGCCTCATAAATTTATGACTTTATCCTTTTCTTCAGTGTGGCCTAGTACTCTGTCATATAACAATACACATTCCATATGAATATAAAAACACAATGTGTGAACATTATGTTCCTTTATTGAATAAGGACAAAACAAGCAGGTAAACCATCAGCTCCTTCGAAACTGAAGTCACAGTGACTCTACAAGCAATGGAAAGCACAGAATCCAAGCATATTATACAAAATGATACATACACATTCAAAGGTCTGTATATAACACACCCTGCATGTCTGCACACTAAAAAAATGCAGGACAATCCATACACATCAACTGAACAGACAAATGAATGGATGCAGTAGCCTCCCTGGCAGCCTTGTATTACACACAGTATAACCGCACAAACATCATAAGAGGCCAAATTCGTACAAAAACGAACCAAAAAAACCAAATTCCTCTGCCACCGCAGGAACATATTTAACCAAATTGAAAGCACACATACTAACTAAAATAATTCAACACAATATTGGTCCCTCAGCAGCCGACCACTGTCGTCATCAGGGAAGATTGCCGGATTGTCCCAGTCCATGGCTGGTGGCACTCTGGGGGCCCTCTCCTTCCTCAGGCAGGCCACATTGTGGAGGACAGCACAAGCCCACGTAATATCCATGCCCTAACAGGGCTGACCCTTAATTTGTGAAGGCAGTGAAAAGCGTGCCTTCAGGAGGCCAAAGGTCATTTCAACTCTGGCCCTGGTCCTGGCATGGGCATGGTTGTAGGCCTGCTGTGCTTCTCTGGGGTCTGTGAAAAGGTGTCAGGAGAAAAGGACTGGCAGCCATACCCCCTGTCTCCCAGCAACACACCAGAGAATTTCACCTGTCAACACAAAATCTCATCATTACTACCTCATAAACACAGTGGATATTCTTGACACAGCCATGATGGTTATAAATAGGGTTGTGTGGCTTACCTTGTGATAGGCACTGATAGATTTCGAGAGGCCCGAAAGATTTCTGGAGTCATGACTGAGCCAGGCATTCTTGCCACAACATTGCTGATCACACAGTCAGCATTGCAGGACCTTCTGAATCATAAGATGAGGAAATATTACACCCATATGCACATCACTGGCAATGCAGAGTGTTCGTCAATGGACAATTCAAAAGTTATGTTCACCTGAACATTAATGCTGTGAAAGGATTCCTATTCACAAATCGGCCTCATGGCCACCTGAGGGGCTTTTATCCTTATGTGTGTGCAGTCCACTGCACCAATGACATTGGGAACCTGTCCCAAAGTAATGAGTATCCTACTATGTGTTAACAGTTGTCCTGTATTTGTAGATCCTCTTACCTGCAATCCTATAGAACTCCTCTTTGATGTCACAGAGTCTTCTGTGGCAGGGAAGGAGATGAAGACATTGCTAATGCTTTGATAGCCAGACAACACTCCTTATTGTGCGGCAAATTGTGGCTGTGTTCAGCTGTTCTGCATCCCCACTGAGTACAGGAAGGCTCCACTAGCAAAAAAGCGCAAGCCACACAAACCATTTGCTCCACCTCAGTGCATGGCTCCGTGCATGCGGTGTTAATCCTGGGACCCAGTGTCTGCATAGATACCTGATGCCATCTGCAGAAAACTGTATCTTTCTATAGATGGTCATAGGGAAGGCCAGTGGTCCAACCGGTCCCTGAAAGACCTTTCTCGCCTGAAGGCTCTCCTCAGCAACAAGTGCTTCTTCATCCACCACATCTCGCACGAATGGGCATGCCATTTGTCAGAGCAGAAAGGAACACACAATTTTGGGCCTTCATATAGGCTAGTGGCCACACCTGGTGCTGGGGGGGTGGGCAAAAGAGGCGATGCCTTATAACGATGACTTGGTTGTACTGATTGCTGGGAAATAAAAAAAACCTTAGAAAGATGCCACCGTCCTGTGTGCTCACAATAAGAGCTCATATGTCATGGCTCACTGACTTTACGAGAATATACCTAATTTTTATTTGAGCTGTGTCATCTTCTTGGAGCTGGGGAGGAAAGAAAAATAATGATTAATACATTTTGTGTTACAGTTAGCATACAGTGTACATTGAAGGCATATCTCACCTCCTCTCAAGTTTTTTTATTTCAAGGTCCAGTTTCCTAATTGTCCTCTTTTTTATTTGGACTCCAGTGCAAGATTTTCCACTTTTTCTTCTTGTACTGAATGTCTATGTCTGCCAGTTTCATTTGGCGCGGAGGTGGTTGCCATACAACTTTCTGATAGCTTGTGAGCTCTGTGAACACAATACAATTAGCGCAGCTGGAATTTGGCAGGATGTGGTGTCCTTTTATTAATACGCACTATGTTGCCAGGCTGGTTTTCCCACTGTATAGCATCTGGTCCGTGAAAAAGAAATTAGATTTTTTGATTTTGATGAGGACTCCTCACCATTGTAGAGTAAATAGTACTTTCACAGTCTTAACATGATACCTCATGCCTTCTGGAATCCAGAAGAGATGGTCTCCTCCTCATCATCGTCTCCATCATGTGCTGTTGCTGCTGCACTGGGCCTTCACCCTATCACATTTAATCGGATTCTATTTGAAGCTAGTAGACAAAACATGCCAGCCTACAGTATGCCTTTGATGGAGTACTCACTGGATCAGCATCGTCTGGTGCTTGTGCTGGTGGCTCTAAAGGAAACAGTGCTGCCAGACACTGCAAGGCAATAGGTAAACCAAAGTCAGACAGTCCAAATTGATAATATGAATGTGGTTGTATCCATGTAGAGATGGAGGACATACCTTGAATGAAGCGGTGGCATCTTGGGAGGACCTATGCTCGTCTCTTTCCCAGGGATCCCTCTAAGACGGGCCTGCCTTTATTTAGCTCCAAGGCCATGTCCTCTGCTGGGGTAAGGTCAGCCTTTGTGACTCCACCACCCGTGCCTTGTCTGTGGGTATTCTTTTTCACTGCTAAACAGTACAGACAATGTGTGGACAGGCACCTTCTGGTACAATATATGCTTGTGCTTTGTTAAATATTAGTCAGGGACCATACCATTCTGCAGAATGTTCTGTATTTGATTTTGACCTGCTGCCATGTCGTTTTGGCCGCTTCATGTTTAATCTAACACACACACACACACACAATTTAATGGAGTCACACTGCAAAAAATTACTTGGTATTTTTGTCTTGTTTTCAGTAAAAATATCAAAAATGTATCATAGCTTTATACAGTGTGATGGAGTTACTTTACACAATTTCACTCATATCTGCAGTGAATTTCAATTAAAAATTTAACCGTTTCATAATTACAGTACAACTGCATTTTTGGAGATGTGAATTAAATATTTGAATTGTAATTGTGATGTTTCAGCGGAGCGGTGAGTGTGTAATTTTGCACTACTTACGCATTCAGGCGGTCTGCAATACTTTGCCACGCTTTTTCTCTTTGCTTTATCACTGTGGCGGTGTTGCCTTTCTTCTTAATTATATCTTTTACCTCCTCGTATGCCTCCATGAGGATTTGTGCTTCCGACGGGGAAAAGTACGCGGCTCTAGTTGCCATGGTAAATCAGTTAATCTGTGATCTGTGGCGGGGTCTATTTGAGTGAGCCGTGAGCGCGCACCTATCCAGGATTGGTTTCACCTGGCTTAATGAATCCGTGTCTGCTCATCCTGGCTTGGTCTTTGTGCAACAATTAAGCCTGGACCGCACATGTTTTGGCTTCATTGAGCTCAGCTGAGTCATTTATCCCGGATGTCTTAATTCTACTTTTGTGCAACAGGCCCCGGAGGCCGACAAGTAAGCTTGAATAAAATAAATGATACTCGCAAGAGTAGTTTGCAGGGTTAATTATAATTTCAAGTATTCACAATTGTTCCCAATCACCTGCAACCAGACAACTCAGAAGTGGAGTGCTTTTTTAAATGAGCTCTACACTATGTAAAGGAAACCACAGTGAATAGTAGCTTACATGGAAAAACAATCTCCAACAAACATTTAAACAACACCACACGTGTGTTATTGACAACACCATCCCATGTGTTATTGACAACACCATCCCATGTGTTAGAAAGAGGAGGAAGGGAAGCGCTACTAAGGTACACTATAGTATATTTTGGTAGATAGAAGGTGCTCTTTGGTAAAAGGTGTAAATTGGTCATCAAAAAGAAAGGAGACCAAGGCACTCTTCATATAATTAATTAAAATGCCTTTATTAGTATGGCATGTTCAATAGAAACAAAGTTGTTTAAAAACCGACGCGTTTCGGCTGCATGGCCTTCGTCAGGGAGTACAGAAAAAGGAGAATACAATGTCCTCTTTTAAAGCTTTTCCAATTAGCCCTAATTAGAAGAGGGAGTGGTTACCAAATTGGACACACCTAGTAAGCAATAATATACACATGAAAAGGTGAAATACTGTAGCTATGTTATCATGAGCATACAACTCCAAGCTAGAAGCATCAGAACACCCAGAGAGGCAGTTCCAACCCTAACCATGACTGGGAGAAGTGTCCAGAACAAGAAAGCAATATATTCCACAGTACTCCAGAACACAGCAAAACATGAACAACAGTCAAAACATAGCTAGAGGGCAATTGAGCAAAATGTCCACTAGATGACAGCAAATGGACCCATCACGACCCTACAGGAAGGGTGAGAATCCATATCTTCATTTAAACCAGGGTACTTAGTGGCCTGTAGTTTGTAAATCCAAAAACTTTCCCTTTGGTTTAACTGTTTAAGACGGTCCCCTTTTCTAATAGAGGCCGGAACATGATCAATACCCATAGCTTGTAGGGAGGCAGGGTTACCATGGTGTAAGGACTTTGTAGTGCCTTGCCATGGGGTAGTCTCACTTGCCTACCCGTATGGCGTACTTGTGTTCCGCCAAGCGATCTTGAAGGCGTCTCTTTGTCCGTCAATGTAGAACACCTTGCACTGTGGACATTCCAGTCTATAGATGACATGAGTGGTTTTGCAGTTTAATAAAATGCTTGAGGTAATACTCAATTTTAGAAGCTGTGTCAAAAAATACTTTTTCTGTGCAATATTACTGCAATGGTTGCACTGGTAACATTTAAAAGAGCCCTTGGGTTTGTGGTCAAGCCAAGTTTTTTGAGAGTACCCGGAAGATAACTGTGGACTAATTTGTCATTTAGGGTAGGACATTCTTAAAGCTTATGACTGGTGGTTCAGGAAAGACTTGGCGTAGTAGCGTATCACTTTGGATGATTCCCAATTATTTTTAATGATTCTTTTAATGTTCTCTGCTTCAGTGCTGTATTTTGTAACAAAATACACTCTCTCTGATGTATCACGAGGCACTCCTCTTCTAACAAGTTCTCTCTGTCAAGTAATCCAGCCCTTATACCTGCATCTTTCAGGACCTGAACGCTGTAGCCCCGATCCAAAAAGCGATTCTCCAATTCAGCAGATTTGACACTGTAGTCTGTTTCCTGATCGCAAATTCTGCGGACTCTTTGGAGTTGGCCATATGGAATATTCTCTTTTAGCCTTTTGGGGTGAAAACTGTCTGCCCTCAGAATGGTATTCCCATCTGTAGGCTTCCTAAAGATCCCACCATCCCATGTGTTATTGACAACACCATCCCATGTGTTATTGACAACACATCCCATGTGTTATTGACAACACCATCCCATGTCTTATTGATAACACCATCCCATGTCTTATTGACAACACCATCCCATGTCTTATTGACAACACCATCCCATGTCTTATTGACAACACCATCCCATGTCTTTATTGACAACACCATCCATGTGTTATTGACAACACCATCCCATGTGTTATTGACAACACACATCCATGTGTTATTGATAACACATCCCATGTGTTATTGACAACACCATCCCATGTCTTATTGACAACACCATCCCATGTCTTATTGACAACACCATCCCATGTGTTATTGACAACCCATCCCATGTGTTATTGATAACACCATCCCATGTCTTATTGACAACACCATCCCATGTCTTATTGACAACACCATTCCCATGTGTTATTGACAACACACCATCCCATGTCTTATTGACAACACCATCCCATGTCTTATTGATAACACCATACGATGTGTTATTGACAACACCATCCCATGTGTTATTGACAACATCATACCAACTACATCATACCAGTCATCCAACAGATTCCCAGTCAGAGCGACACACAGAAGCATCCAGTGGCAATGTCCTGCTCAAGGGCATGTTGACCGATCTACCACCAGGCCAAGAAACGTGAACCCGAAACCTTCCAAGATCACCCTACAGTTCCCCAATAGCTGTCCCTCAACCATTCGAGATTAATTAATTCCATTCCCCACCCGCAAGAACCCCACAATGCACCAACAACCAAGAGAATGAACTAAAGAAAAAAAAAAGGAAAAGACAGAAGAAAACAGCAAACAACAATGCAAAAAAAATACAAAAAATTATACATTTAAAACAAAGGACATCAGGGACAACTGAAATCATAACAGCAATGTCAACTGTATATGTTTGTGTGCATGTCTGGCCCTATTACATGTATGTGTGTGTTCTTGTATGTGTTTCTTTGAATGAGAGTGTGTGTATATGCATGTGAACAAACACCTGCATGGCATCAGCCTCAGGCAAACCGGCATTAGTTGTAAAAAACACTGCCACTTAGTGTCATTCAAATGTACTTTTTATTATGATTTATTTTGACCATCATTCTATCTCTCACACAGCAACTCCACTCCCACTTGTCTCCAATTCCATATACCAACCCTCAGCCCATCCCATTTATCTCTGCTGGCCACCCACTTCGGGTTTCTACTCAACACATATCTTTCAACTATACTGTGATGTTTAATGTACAATTTCAATCTATCTAATCGAATATAATCCACAGATTGCGAGTTGAAGATAAATACTTTTACTAAGAGTATTAGTATATTAGTAATTGACTGACCCGGTCTCTCCAGATCTCCTAACAGTACTATTTCTAGGGTCAATTTTAGATCAATGCTATGCATTTTCAGCCATTCCGGAACCTGAGACCAGAAACAGGCTACCTGAGGGCAATACCAAAATAAATGGTCTATTGATTCTGTATCCTCACAACAAAATCTGCAGAGCTTCAATGATTTTATGCCCCAAATATTCAACATTTTGTTGGTGGCAAGAATTCTATATAATAATTTTAGCTGAAAAGCACGAAGTCTTGAATCTTGCGTTGTTTTATATATCAACTCATACACCCTGTACCATGGAATCGGTACATCAAAAATCTCTTCCCAACTATTTTGAAATCTGTATGGCACAGTTGTCAACATCCTGGTCCTCAAATGAAACTAGTATACTTTCCTATTTATGCTATTTTTATTCCTCCGTGTCACGTTCTGACCATAGTTCTTGTGTGTTTTGCTTGTTTTAGTGTTGGTCAGGACGTGAGCTGGGTGGGCATTCTATGTTGTGTGTCTAGTTTGTCTGTTTCTGTGTTTGGCCTAATATGGTTCTCAATCAGAGGCAGCTGTCAATCGTTGTCCCTGATTGGGAATCATATATAGGTGGCTTGTTTTGTGTTGGGGATTTGTGGGTGGTTGTTTCCTGTCTCTGTGTTTTCTCTGCACCAGCTAGGACTGTATCGGTTTGCCACATTTTGTTATTTTGTATTTGTAAGTGTTCACTGTTTATCGTTTAATTAAACATGTTGAGCACTGGCTACGCTGCGTGTTGGTCCGATCCCTGTTACCTCCTRCATTTTTGGGGCAATGCTGTAATCAGTTGGTTGTACTCTTGGATTGAGCAGACCTTTCCGTACAATTCTGATAACTCCATGAAGGACATAACTATACCATTCCAATTTACAAAAATACCCTTTTCCATAAATACAGGTATTTTATCAACCAGCATATTTGAGTTCAGCCATACATATTTGTTGTAATATTTGTTCTATCTTTTCAGGGGGGTGAAATTGAAATTGTAGCCAGCTCTGCAATGCTTGTTTGAAAAAGAGAGATACTTTGAAAAAAGTATAATTTTCAATTAATCAAAAACGAGACATGGCAATCTGCACAAAGGCAGGAGTAGGCAGCTCCATAAGTAAGTGCGTAAACTGAGATATGACTAAGGAGTTAAGCAGGGCAATTTTTCCATAATTGGACAGGTATTTACCTCTCCATGGTTGCAGGATCTTGTCTATTTTTACAAGTTTTCTATTGAAATACATTGTGGAGAGCTTATTTATATATTTTGTGATATGAATACCGAGTATGTCTACTTCGCCATCAGCCCATTTTATAGGTAAACTGCAGGGTAATGTAAAAGTTGTAATTTAAGGGTCCAGTACGTAATATTGTACACTTACCATAATTAGGTTTTAGTCCAGAGAGTACAGAAAAGTTATCTAGATCTTTAATGAGACATTGCAGGGATCTAGTTTGCGGACTTAATATAACACTTGAGTCATCGGCATACAAGGACACCTTTGTTTTTAAGCCTTGGATTTCTAATCCTTTAATGTTGTTATTGGATCTGATTTTAATAGCTAGCATTTGTTGGCCATAACGAACAGATATGATGACAGCGGATACCCTTGTTTAACTCCTCTTGACAATTCAAAACTCTCTGAGAAGTAGCCATTATTTACTATTTAACACCTGGGGTTGCTATACATTATTTGTACCCATATTATAAGAGAATTACCGAACTTGAAAAAATCCAGGCATTTATAAATAAATTCCAGTCTTACTTTAATGCCTTTTCAAAATCCGCTATAAATACCATTCCTGACTTCTTATATGTTTCATGATGTTCTATTATTTCTAGTAGTTGTCGTATATTATCTCCAATGTATCGTCCATGTAAAAAAACCTGTCTGATCAGGATGAACAATACCTGGTAAACCCCCTTTTAATTCTGAGTGCTATGCATTTTGTTAGTATTTTTGCATCACAACATTGAAGTGTAAGGGGCCTCCAGTTTTTTTAGATAGACTGGGTCTTTATATTTGCCATCTGGGTCTTGTTTTAATAATAGAGAAATCAGACCTTCCTGCTGAGTACCTGACAGACTACCATTTCTATAGGAGTAGWTAAAACAATCTAACAATGGAGCTTTTAGTATATCAAAAAATACTTGATATACCTCTACCGGTATGCCATCAAGCCCTGGGTTTTTTCCAGACTGAAAGGATTTAATAGCCTCAAAAGGCTATTCCTCTGTAATTTGGCCTTCGCACTGATCTTTCTGTAAATTTTTTAATTTTCCATTGTTTATATTATTTGGAAAGAATTCCTTACCATAATCTTCATTTAGTGAGAAAGGATGAGATGGAAAAGAGAACATCTGCCTAAAATAATTAGCTTCCTCTTTTAAAATATAATTCGGAGAATCATAGATGACTCCGTCTTCAGTAACGAGTTTCTGCAAATTAATTTTGTTAGCGTTCCTTTATTGAAGATTCAGGAAGAATTGTGTTCATTTTTCTCTATAATCCATCCAGTTTGCTTTATTTTTGGAATAGATTACATTAGATCGTTCTWGAATAAGTTCCTCCAGTTCTTTTTGTTTTCCTCTAACTTATTTTGTATCTCTGTAGTATCGTTTTTATTGCCATCTACCTGTACTATTAGTTCATGGATTTGCCTTGTTAGTCTGGTCTCTTTAGCCAGAAATGCGTGTTTTTATTGATGAATATTGAATTGAATGACCCCTGAAGGTACATTTAAAGGTATCCAAACAATAAGGGGATTTGCTGACCTATATTATACTGGAAAAATTCAGTTATCATTCTTTTGTCTAGAAAAATAAGTTGTCTCCAGTAACTTTGATTACATTTCCAATATCCGTCCACGTGGAAAACCTATAAGAGTTATGTGAATGCCAATTAGATGATATCTTGATCGCATTCTGTCTCCTATTAAAACTTTTAACCTTTGATGCAAGAGAGAAAGAGACAAGAAAGTAGTCAAACGACTAGCTTGATTAAGTTTCCTCATGTATATCTCACTATGTCGGTGTTTTTTAGTCTCCAAATATCCACTATTTCAATGTGTTCCATACTTCTCTAGGATAGGGGCGACATTTTCACTTTTGGATGAATTGGTGCCCAAATTGAACGGCCTCGTACTCTGTCCTAGATCATATAATTGCATATTATTATTACTATTGGATAGAAAACACTCTGAAGTTTCTTAAAACGTTTGAATTATATTGTGAGTAAAACAGAACTCATATGGCAGGCAAACCTCCAAACAGGAAGTGAATAATCTGTAATGGGTCGCTGTGAAAGTCATCGCCTATCAATTCTCCTATATTTATGGATCTGTATGCACTTCATACGCCTTCCACTAGATGTCAACAGGCAGTAGAACGTGGAATGAAGCGTCTAGCATGATGTGGGGCCGAACGAGAAGCTTTTGGAGTGACTGGTCAGGCAGATTGCCAGTTTCTTGGCCACGCACGCCGGGCATGTGATGTCCTTGTCTTTCCTGAGTTATATAGACATGAAGAATGCTCCGTTTGGGACGTTATTGGATATATATGAGAAAAACATCCTGAAGATTGATTCTCAACTGAGTTTGACAAGTTTATTCGATTTGTAATATCACTTTTGAAGTTTTCGTTCATTAGCGGTAAATTTGTATGGACACGTTACTACACATGCTAGCCAAAGTTGCTAATTCGACAGAAGTAATGGACATTATAAAACAAAACAACGATTTTATTGTGGAACTAGGATTCCTGGCACTGCATTCTGATGAAAGATCATCAAAGGTAAGGGAATATTTTTGATGTAATTTCGTATTTCTGTTTGACTCCAACATGGGAGAATGGCTGAGAGCCGTCTCAGCATTATTGCATGGGATGCTTTTTACTAAAGTTTATTTTTTTAAACTAACACAGCGGTTGCATTAAGAACAGTGTATCCTTAATTATATGTATTCACAAGATGTTTACTTTAATTATGTAAATCAAAGTTTTATGATGAGTATTTTCCTCTGTTAATTATTCTGGCTATTTTGGAGCCATTTTCTGAACATGGCGCCAATGAAAACCATAAATATGGCTATAAATATGCTATATATTGGCATAATATGCACATTATCGAACAAACATAATGTATTGTATAAACATGATGTCATATGACTGCATCGATGAAGAGTTAAGGTTGTGATTCATTTTATTCTATTTGTGGGTTTTGTGAAAGCTTCTTTGCTGTGAAAATTATGTGTTATTTTGGATATGGTGGTGAGCTAACATAAATATATGTTGTGTTTTCGCTGTAAACATGAAAAAAAATTGACATGTTGGCTGGATACAAGATGTTTATTTCATTTGCGTATTGGACTTTGATTCATGAAATTATTATATTATATTATTTACCTGTGGCGCTAGGCCAGCTATGCTAGTCAGCGTTTTCTGATGACAATGATCCGGATCGGGGATGGGTGGTTCAGAGAGGCTGAACTTGGGCTGCAAGCCCTAAGTCGGGATCAAAATATGACAACAGCCAGTCCAAGTGCAGGGCGCCAAATTCAAAAACCATAAATCTTCATAATTAAATTCCTCAAACATACATGTGTCTTATATCATTTTAAAGGTAATCTTGTTGTTAAGCCACCAAACTGTCTGATTTCAATAGGCTTTCAGCGAAAGCACTACAAACGATTATGTTCACCACAAAACTAAAAATATCATAGCATTTTCCAGCTAATGATAGCAATCACAAAAAACCGAGATAGAGATAAAATGATTCACTAACCTTCGATTATTTTCATCAGATTGACACTCATAGGACTTCATGTTACACCATACATGCGTTTTTTGTTTTGATTCAATTCTATTTATATCAAAAAATCTGAGTTTACATTGAGGCTACAAGAATCACTAATGCAAAAACATCAAGTGACTTTGCCATAGCCGTCGTTCACATTTGAATACTCATCATAAATATACGATGATAATACAAGTTATACACATTGAGTTATAGATATAACTCTCCTTAATGCACCGCAATGTCAGATTTTAAAAAAACTTTAAAGAAAATAACTGCACGCTATAATCTGAGACGGCGCTCAAATTAGCATATCATAGCTGCAAAGATAGCGTCACTATAACAACCAAAATATATTATAATATTCATTACCTTTGTTGGTTTCGATCAGAAGGCTTAGCAGAAACTCCAGGTCCACAATAAATGTTTGTTTTTGTTCGGAAAAAATCCGTTATTTATGTCCAATTGTTAGCGCGTTTGGTAAACATATCCAAACGCTAATTCTGGTCAGCTTCATATCGGACAAAAACTTAAAATGTGATATTACCGGTCGAAAGAAACATTTCAAACTAAGTACTGAATCAATCATTAGGATGTTTTTAACATATAGCTTCAAATAAGGTTCCAACGGAGTATTCTTCGTGTCTGCGTGAGCATGGAACGCAAGTGACTTGCATGAAGAAATGCATGATCAGGAAATGGGTGCTTGATGGACCACCTGACTGATTCTGCACCTCATTCTTCTCCAACAAGACCATAGAAGTCTACATTGGAATTTCTATTGATTGCTGACATCTAGTGAACCCCTAGGCAGTGCAACCCCTGTCATACGTCATTTGAAATTCTTTTGGGACTCTGTTGAAGACAGACAATCTCAGATTTCTAACTTCCAGTTTTTATTTCAACTCAGGATTTTGCCTGCCAATATGAGTTCTGTTAATCTCGAGAAATAATTCAAACAGTTTTAAAAACTTTGGAGGTGTTTTCTATTCAATTACTAATAATAATATGCAAATATTAGGAACTATGACTAAGGAGCAGGCCGTTTTAAATTGGGCACCTTTTCATCCAAGCTACTCAAATCCTGCCGTGCAGCCATTAAGAGTTAAGGCACGGTGATGATAGTTTGTAGAGTGATTACCTTTACGGTCATTGAGGTACTTAACACTGTTGTTATAGTCTCCTACTATAATGACATTTTGTTGCCTGTAAGTTCAATAATTGGTATAAATGTTTTCGAAGAAGTGTGGATCATTCCTGAATTTGGACCATATAGAATTAAATGAGCCTAAATCTCTTTTTCGTCCACTTTCATATTTCAAAAGGATCCACCTTCCTTGTGAATTCATCCTGATTATTGCACATTCAGATTGACATTTTTGTTTAATTAATATCATCAACACCTTTGAGTTCCTTTGTCCATGACAGAAAATTATTTTCACCAACCCATTCCTTTTTCCACGTAACTTCATCTAAGGATGTAGAGTGAGTTTCCTGTAAACAGTATGTTATATTCATGTAAAGACTGATCTATTCTTATATGTTATATTCATGTAAAGACTGATCTTATTGTTTTATAATCTGCTAAACACATTACAATTATAACTGGCTATACATATTTCACCCTTACCATAACTAGATACTATTCTCAGTCTAAATTGACCATAATTAGTGCCTGTAAAGTTACTGCCATCAGAGGTATTATGAAGGTCAAAACTAGAGCTTTCTAATGTCTGATATTTAGAATTCAAGAAATAGGTTCTAGCAATATTTGTTTTATTCCCTTGCCTGTTTGCCTGTGAGCCAATGCCACAGATGTTAGAAAATTGAGACAAGATATTATGTGTGTGGCAAATCTGAGTAGGTTGATGTGTATGATATTGGATGTGATATAGTGGAGAGTGTGTACGATGTCTGTATAAGAGTAAGACTTTAATCTGTGATGTCCAAATAAATAAATAATCTGCAATTTGCATGGTGAGTGTCTATGTGTGAACATGTAGTGCGTATAGCCTTGATATTCATGATGATAATTGTAATCCATATCGTATCACCATCATAGTTGCATCATAATTACCTTTAACATAATTGAAAACACATCCCAGCATTTCATAGCCAATTGACGTTTCACATGATGATGAAAGAGACCTTACATTACTATGGAGACGCTTCACTACAGTACAAATGTATTCCGTACAATATGTATTATTCCCCAATGTTGCTATTCTGATAATCTTCCCCTTGCTGTTGTAAACATATATACACTTGGACCAATACAATAAAAACTAACAATAAAACACATTAAATTATAAAACAGTTTCTCGACAAGTAGAGAGGGAGAGAAGAGAGAGAAAGAGAGAGTGAGAGGAGAGCGAGATCAGGTTGTGTATAAGTCCGTATGTGTAAGCAAGCATGTAATTGAGTACGTGTGTGTTCATATCCATTCATAATGTTCAGATATTTTTACAGTTCCCATACCTTCTTTCGTAACCTGAAGCCTGTAGAATTTAGTACAGCCACGGTGTTATGGAGCTGTCTCGGAATAGCTGTCCATCTTTAAATCAAATCAAATTTATTATAAAGCCCTTCTTAGATCAGCTGATATCTCAAAGTGCTGTACAAAAACCCAGCCTAAAACCCCAAACAGCAAGCAATGCAAGGTGTAGAGCACGGTGGCTAGGAAAAACTCCCTAGAAAGGCCAAAACCTGAGAGAGAACCAGGCTATGAGGGGTGGCCAGTCCTCTTCTGGCTGTGCCGGGTGGAGATTATAACAGAACATGGCCAAGATGTTAAATGTTCATAAATGACCAGCATGGTCAAATAATAATAATCACAGTAGTTGTAGAGGGTGCAACAGGTCAGCACCTCAGGAGTAAATATCAGTTGGCTTTTCATAGCGATCATTAAGAGTATCTCTACCGCTCCTGCGTCTCTAGAGAGTTGAAAAAAGCAGGTCTGGGACAGGTAGCAGTCCGGTGAACAGGTCAGGTTCCATAGCGCAGGCAGAACAGTTGAAACTGGAGCAGCAGCACGGCCAGGTGGACTGGGGACAGCAAGGAGTCATCATGCGCGGTCCTAGGGATCAGGTGCTCCGAAAGAGAGAAAGAAAGAAAGAAAGAAAGAGAGAAAGAGAGAATTAGAGAGAGCATACTTAAATTCACACAGAACAACGGATAAGACAGGAGAAAATACTCCAGATATAACAGACTGACCCTAGCCCCCCGACACAAACTACTGCAGCATAAATACTGGAGGCTGAGACAGGAGGGGTCAGGAGACAATTATTGACAACACCAAACCATGTGTTATTGATAGCACCATCCCATGTGTTATTGACAACACCATCCCATGTGTTATTGATAGCACCATCCCATGTGTTATTGACAAACACCATTCCATGTCTTATTGACAACACCATCCCATGTGTTATTGATAGCACCATCCCATGTGTATTGACAACACCAACCATGTGTTATTGACAACACCACACTCTGTTCTGACCTCTTACAGCTGAACTACCTTAGACAGTATAGGACTGACCCATAACCCTTTACAGTGAAACTACCTAGACAGTATAGGACTGACCATAACCCTTTACAGTGAACTACCTAGACCCAGCATTAGGACTGACCATAACCCTTTACAGTGAACTACCTAGACAGTATAGGACTGACCATAACCCTTTACAGTGAACTACCTAGACAGTATAGGACTGACCATAACCCTTTACAGTGAACTACCTAGACAGTATAGGACTGACCATAACCCTTTACAGTGAACTACCTAGACAGTATAGGACTGACCATAACCCTTTACAGTGAACTACCTAGACAGTATAGGACTGACCATAACCCTTTACAGTGAATTAAGGAATGAGCAAAAAACAGGACTGCTGAACAGAAGAGCATGGGGACAGTATAGGTGCAACCTGATAGGCCCCAGACGGTTAGTGACAAATGAGAAGGTTATGTGAGTGGAGCGTCACAGACCAGATAGGTTAAATTACCCTGCTGTCCTGCTAGGGTGTTAGTGTGAAGACCTAGCACTGGGTAGGGGACTTAGTAAGCAACCTAGTAGGGAAGTTCTATTCCATCTGTTTCCATGGAGAAAAAGAGTGTGATTAAGTTCAGCCACTGTCAGAAGGACATCTTCTGTTTCTTGGTTCCAGAGAAATGTCCAGAGTGTGGAGTGAGCTTCAGCAGTGGCAGGCTGGAGGAGGCTCCTATCCGTATCCCCAACCCTTTTTCTAACGGACACAAGACCCCATGCTGCTTCCTGGTCGCACCTGCTGAGGAAAACAACCTCAGGTAACCAATGACTACTGTGTTGGTGTAAAAGGCAACATGCTGTTCTTAGCAGATGGTCTGTTTGCTGCACATTGAATGAACACAAACTCAATGCACGGACAGCTGTTACACACATCACAGATTGATTGAATGTAGATTGCTGTGTTTAGGGAGTTTGATGGCGGCTCAGACCTACACACTGGGATCACAGACACTAATGGTAGGTTCCGTTTCTTCACCCATACTGTAACGGTACATGCTACAACTTCCCTTCACAATTTACTCAATGGAAAGTTAACATTACTGACATCAAAACGTCATTAGGACTAAAACTGGATACGCTTAATACTGACAGTCAGTGTGTTTGTTCTATAGGAGTGGTGTTCAACTACACTAAGCCAGGGGTCCGGCAGGACCAGCGAGGCTGGGAGATGTGTATCAGTATTCCCCTGATCCAACCAGACATGTTCAACCTTCTCAACCAATGGGACCAATACCTCAACACGTTCTCAGACGCCGAGATGTGGGACCCAGCATACAAAAGGTGCACCTTCGTATTGAACTTTAAGATCCTATTACTGTATTACTGATATAGGAACAGTTGATAAAGTCTCTATTACTGTATTACTGACAGAGGAACAGTTTATTTGTTATTTAACCTTTATTTAACCAGGAAAATCCCATTGAGACCCAGAGTATA
>NW_019942685.1:236779-240649 GCF_002910315.2 Salvelinus sp. IW2-2015
TTTTGCTGGCCAAGAAGGCAGCAACAATCAATACATTACAGAATTAAAACATACAACAATACAATACAATAACATGATCCAGCTTTAAAAAAGCATTTACATTCCTCCGTAACAGAGTCTCCCATCAATATTTTAAAGTCCTATTACTGTATTACTGACAGAGGAATAGTTGATATTATCTTACTGTATTACTGACAGAGGAATAGTTGTTCAACTCTCTATTACTGTATTACTGACAGGGCAATAGTTGATATTCTCTTACTGTATTACTGACAGGGCAATAGTTGATATTCTCTTACTGTATTACTGACAGGGGAATAGTTGTTAAAGTCTCTATTACTGTATTACTGACAGAGGAATAGTTGATATTCTCTTACTGTATTACTGACAGGGAAACAGTTGTTAAAGTATATACTGTATAACTGACAGGGGAACAGTTGTTAAGTATATTACTGTATTACTGACAGGGGAACAGTTGTAAAGTATATTACTGTATTACTGACAGGGGAACAGTTGTTAAAGTATATTACTGTATTACTGACAGAGGGAACAGTTGTTAAAGTATATTACTGTATTACTGACAGGGAACAGTTGTTAAAGTATATTACTGTATAACTGACAGGGGAACAGTTGTTAAAGTATATTACTGTATTACTGACAGAGGAACAGTTGTTAAGTATATTACTGTATTACTGACAGGGAACAGTTGTTAAAGTATATTACTGTATTACTGACAGAGGAACAGTTGTTAAAGTATATTACTGTATTACTGACAGGGGAACAGTTGTTAAAGTATATTACTGTATTACTGAAGAGGAACAGTTGTTAAAGTATATTACTGTATAACTGAGAGAGGAACAGTTTGTTTAGCATTGAGATTGAGGTGTAATGTAATAAACATGTTTATCTTTCTGGTCTTGTATAGTTTAATAAGGAGACGCACAACTGCTACAACTACACTCTGATGTTTCTAAACCGTGTGCTAGCAACACAGGGGAAAGGCTCTCTGACCAAAGACCGTTCACTCAGAGCTTCGTCCTGCCCAAGATCAAGAGACCTGTAAATACACCATAATGTGCAGGGAGATATCACAGAACTCTTCTATATAGTGGACAGTCCTGTTAATAATACATAGTAAATACACCATAATGTGCAGGGAGATATCACAGAACTACTTCTATATATGTGGACAGTCCTGTTAATACTACATAGTAAATACATCACAAATGTGCAGGGAGATATCACACAACTACTTCTATATAGTGGACAGTCCTGTTAATACTACATAGTAAATACATCACAATGTGCAGGGAGATATCACACAACTACTTCTATATAGTGGACAGTCCTGTTAGAGTGATGGAGGAAGAAAGAAGCGGAGAGAAGCCTTGACTTGAAACAAGAGGACAGAGACTGAGGCAGCCACAGTGCTACACAGAACATGAGTTAAAATGACCATCATCCCAGAAACCCTGTACTCACTCCAATTCACATACCGCCCAACAGATCCATAGATGATGCAATCTCTATTGCACTCCACACTGCCCTTTCCCACATGGACAAAAGGAATGCTCTCCATGCTAATTACTAAGATTAAAGACCCTGTGACTGAACACCTCCCTCTGCAACTGGATCCTGGACTTCCTGATGGGCCACCCCCCAGGTGGTGAGGGTAGGCAACAACACATCCACCACGCTGACCCTCAACAGGGCCCCTCAGAGTTACAGATCATATGAAGAGATCAGTCAATTGAAATTCATTACACCCTAATCTATGGATTTCACAACTGGGAATCCAGATATGTACAGTTGAAGTCAGAAGTTACATTCACTTAGTCATTAAAACTTGTTTTTCAACCCACTCCACAAATTCTTGTTAACAAACGATAGTTTTGGCAAGTTAGTTAAGACACTACTTTGTGCATGACACAATAAATTTTTTCCAACAATTGTTTACAGATTATTTCACTTATAATTCACTGTATCACAATTCCAGTGGTCAGAAGTTTACATACACAAAAAAAAAAAATCCTGAAAATTATGTCATGACTTTAGAAGCGTCTGATAGGCTAATTGACATCATCTGAGTCAATTGGAGGTGTACCTGTGGATGTACTTCAAAGCCTACCTTCAAACTCAGTGCTTCTTTGCTTGACATCATGGGAAAATCAAAAGAAATCAGCCAAGACCTAAAAAAATAAAAATTGTAGACCTCCACAAGTCTGGTCCATCCTTGTGAGCAATTTCCAAATGCCTGAAGGTACCACATTCATCTGTACAACAATAGTACGCAAGTTAAACACCATGGGACCACGCAGCGCCATACTGTTCAGGAAGAAAACATTGTTATGTTTGGAGGAAAAAGGGGGAGGCTTGCAAGACAAAGAACACCATACCAAACGTGAAGCACGGGGTGGCAGCATCATGTTGTGGGGTGCTTTGCTGCAGAGGGACTTGTGCACTTCACAAAATAGATGGCATCATGAGGCAGGGAAATTATGTGGATATATATTGAAGCAACATTTCAAGACATCAGTCAGAAGTTAAAGCTTGGTCGAAAAATGGGTCTTCCAAATGGACAATGACCCCAAGCATACTTCCAAAGTTGAGGCAAAATGGCTTAAGGACAACAAAGTCAAGGTATTGAGTGGCCATCACAAAGCCCTGACCTCAATCCTATAGAAAAGTGTGGGCAGAACTGAAAAAGTGTGTGCGAGCAGAGGCCTAAAAACCTGACTCAGTTACACCAGCTCTGTCAGGAGGAATGGGCCAAAATTCACCCAACTTATTGTGGGAAGCTTGTGGAAGGCTACCCGAAACGTTTGACCCAAGTTAAACAATTTAAAGGAAATGCTACCAAATACTAATTTGGTGTATGTAAACTTCTGACCCACTGGGAATGTGATGAAAGAAATAAAAGCTGAAAAAAATCATTCTCTCTACTATTATTCTGACATTTCACATTCTTAAAATAAAGTGGTGATCCTAACTGACCTAAGACCGGGAATTTGTACTAGGATTAAATGTCAGGAATTGTGAAAAACTGAGTTAAATGTATTTGGCTAAGGTGTATGTAAACTTCCAACTTCAACTGTATCGGTTGGTCACAGATACCTTAAAAAAAAAAGTAGGGGTGTTGATCAGAAAACCAGTCAGTATCTGGTGTGACCACCATTTGCCTCATGCAGCGCGACATCTCCTTCGTATAGAGTTGATCAGGCCTGTGGAATGTTGTCCCACTCCTCTTCAATGGCTGTGCCAAGTTGCTGATGTTTGGTAACCAGGAAAATCCCATTGAGACCCAGAGTATATTTTGCTGGCCAAGAAGGCAGCAACAATCAATACATTACAGAATTAAAACATACAACAATACAATACAATAACATGATCCAGCTTTAAAAAAGCATTTACATTCCTCCGTAACAGAGTCTCCCATCAATATTTTAAAGTCTCTATTACTGTATTACTGACAGAGGAATAGTTGATATTATCTTACTGTATTACTGACAGAGGAATAGTTGTTCAACTCTCTATTACTGTATTACTGACAGGGCAATAGTTGATATTCTCTTACTGTATTACTGACAGGGCAATAGTTGATATTCTCTTACTGTATTACTGACAGGGGAATAGTTGTTAAAGTCTCTATTACTGTATTACCGACAGAGGAATAGTTGTTCAAGTCTCTATTACTGTATTACTGACAGAGGAATAGTTGATATTCTCTTACTGTATTACTGACAGGGAAACAGTTGTTAAAGTATATTACTGTATAACTGACAGGGGAACAGTTGTTAAAGTATATTACTGTATTACTGACAGGGGAACAGTTGTTAAAGTATATTACTGTATTACTGACAGGGGAACAGT
>NW_019942685.1:240674-241257 GCF_002910315.2 Salvelinus sp. IW2-2015
AGGAAACAGTTGTTAAAGTATATCTACTGATTACTGACAGAGGGAACAGTGTTAAAGTATATTACTGTATAACTGACAGGGGAAACATTGTTAAAGCTATAGTACTGTACTTACTGACAGAGAACAGTTGAGAGGAACAGTTGTTAAAGTATATTACTGTATAACTGAGAGAGGAACAGTTGTTTTAGCATTGAGATTGAGGTGTAATGTAATAAACATGTTTATCTTCTGGTCTTGTAGGTTTAATAAGGAGACGCACAACTGCTACAACTACACTCTGATGTTTCTAAACCGTGTGCTAGCAACACAGGGGAAAGGCTCTCTGACCAAAGACCAGTTCACTCAGAGCTTCGTCCTGCCCAAGATCAAGAGAGCCTGTAAATACACCATAATGTGCAGGGAGATATCACAGAACTACTTCTATATAGTGGACAGTCCTGTTAATACTACATAGTAAATACACCATAATGTGCAGGGAGATATCACAGAACTACTTCTATATAGTGGACAGTCCTGTTAATACTACATAGTAAATACATCACAATGTGCAGGGAGATATCACACAACTACTTCTATATAGTGG
>NW_019942685.1:241282-248718 GCF_002910315.2 Salvelinus sp. IW2-2015
CACTTCATAGATGTTCAGATATTTTTACAGTTGCCCATACCTCTTTCGCTAACCTGACAGGCCCTGTAGAATGATACACCACGGTGTCTATGGAGCTGTCTCGGGAATAGCTGTCCATCTTTAATCAAATCAAATTTATTTAGAAAGCCCCTTCTGAGATCAGCTGATATCTCAAAGTGCTGCTACAAAAAACCCAGCCTAAAACCCCAAACCAGCAAGCAATGCAGGTGTAGAAGCACGGTGGCTAGGTAAAAACTCCTAGAAAGGCCAAAACCGAGAGAGGAACCAGTGCTTGAGGGGTGGCCAGTCCTCTTCGGCTGTGCCGGGTGGAGATTATAACAGAACATGGCCAAGATGTTCAAATGTTCATAATTGACCAGCATGGTCAAAAATAATTAATCACAGTAGTTGATAGAGGGGCACAGGTCAGCACCTCAGGAGTAAAATCAGTTGGCTTTTCAATAGCGATCATTAAGAGATACCTACCGCTCCTGCGGGTCTCTAGAGAGTTGAAAACAGCAGGTCTGGGAGCAGGTAGCACGTCCGTTGACAGGTCAGGTTCCCATAGCCGCAGCAGAACAGTTGAAACTGGAGCAGCGCACGGCCAGGTGGACTGGGGACAGCAGGAGTCATCATGCCGGTTCCCTAGGATCAGTGGCTCCGAAAGAGAAAAAGAAAGAAAGAAAGAAAGAGAGAGAGAGAATTAGAGAGGAGCATACTTAAATTCACACAGAACAACGGATAAGACAGGAAGAAATACTCAGGATATAACAGACTGACCCTAAGCCCCCCGACACAGAACTACTGCAGCCATAAATACTGGAGGCTGAGACAGGAGGGGTCAGGAACAATTATGACACACCAAACCATGTGTTATAGCACCAATCCCATGTGTTATTGGACAACACCATCCCATGTGTTATTGATGCACCATCCCATGTTTATTGAACAACACATCCCATGTTCTTATTGACAACACCAATCCACTGTGGTTATTGATTAGCACCATCCCAATGTGTTTCACCCACCATGGTTATTGACAACACCACACTCTGTTCTGACCCTTTACAGTGAAAAAACTACCTAGACAAGTATAGGACTGACCATAACCCTTACAAGCTGAACTACCAGACAGTAATAGGAGCTGCCATAAAACCCGTTACAGTGAACTACCTAGACAGTATAGGACTGACCATTAAACCCTTTACAGTGAAACTACCTAGACAGTATAGGACTGACCATAAACCCTGTACAGTGAACTACCTAGACAGTATAGACTGACCATAAACCCTTTTACAGTGAACTACCTAGACAGTATAGGACTGACCATAACCCTTTACAGTGTTGAACTTACCTAGACAGTATAGGACTGACCATAACCCTTACAGTGAACTACCTAGACAGATAGGGGAACTGACCATAACCCTTTTACAGTGAAACTACCTAGACAGTAAGGACTGACCATAAACCCTTTTACAGTGAACATACCTAGACAGTAGAGGGACTGACCATAACCCTTTACAGTTGAATTAAGAATGAGCAAAAAACAGACGCTGAACAGAAGAGCATGGGGACGAGTATAGGTGCCAACTAAATAGGCCCCAGACGGTTAGTGACAATATGAGAAGGTTTATGTGAGGGAGCGTCACAGACCAGATGAGTTAAAATACCCTGCTGTCCTGCTAGGTGTTAGTGTTGAAACCTAGCACTGGGTAGGGACTTAGTAAGCAACCTAGTAGGGAAGTCTATTCCAAATCTTTTCCATGGAGAAAAAGAGTGATTAAGTTCAGCCACTGTCAGAAGGACATTTCTGTTTCTTGGAGTTCCAGAAGAAATGTCCAGATGATGGAGTGAGTAGCAGTGCAGGCTGGAGGAGGCTCCTATCCGTATCCCAACCCTTTTTCTAACGGACACAAGACCCCATGCTGCTTCCTGGTCACCTGCTGAGGAAAACAACCTCAGTAACCCAATGGATACTGTGTTGGTGTAAAGCAACATGCTGTTCTTAGCAGATGGTCTGTTTGCTGCACATTGAGATGAACACAAACTCAATGCACGGACAGTGTACACCACATTTCATAGATTGATTTGAATTAGATTGCTGTGTTTAGGGAGTTTGATGGCGGCTCAGACCTACACACTGGGATCACAAGACCACTAATGGTAGGTTTTCGTTTCTTCACCCATACTGTACGGTACATGCCTACAACTTCCCTTTCACAATTTACTCAATGGAAAGTTAACATTCACTGACATCAAAACGTCATTAGGACTAAAACTGGATACGCTTAATACTGACAGTCAGTGTGTTTTTTCATAGGAGTGGTGTTCAACTACACTAAGCCAGGGTTCCGGCAGCAGCACCAGAAACCGAGCTGGGAGTGTATGCAGTATTCCCCTGATCCAACCAGACATGTTCAACCTTCTCAACCAATGGGACCAATACCTCAACACTTCTCAGACGCCGAGATGTGGGACCAGCATACAAAAAGGTGCCACCTTCGTGATGCAACTTTAAGATCCTATTACATGTATTACCTGATATAGAACAGTTGATAAAGTCTCTATTACTGTATTACTGACAGAGAACAGTTTATTTGTTATTTAACCTTTATTAACCAGGAAAATCATTGAACACAGAGTAATTTGCTGCAAGAAGGCAGCAACAAATCAATTACATTACAGAATTAACATACAACAATACAATACATTAAGCATGATCAGCCCTTTAAAAAGCATTTACCATTCCTCCGTAACAGAGTCTCCCATCAATATTTAAAGTCTCATTACTATTACGACAGAGAATAGTTTATATTATCTTATGTATTACTGACAGAGGAATAGTTGTCAACTCTCTATTACTGTGGTTACTGACAGAGCAATTAGTTGATATCTCTTACTGTATTACTGACAGGCAAATAGTTTGATATTCTCTTACTGTATTACTGACAGGGGAATAGTGTTAAATCTCTATTCAGGTATTACCGAACAGAGGAAATAGTTGTTCAAGTCTCTATTACTGTATTACTGACAGAGGGAAATTAGTTGAATTCTCTTAACTTTATTACTGACAGGGAAAACAGTTTGTTAAAAGTATATTTACTGTATAACTGACAGGAACAGTTGTAAAGTAATATTATCTGTATTACTGACAGGGGAAAAACAGTTGTTAAAGAATGACGTATTTACTGACAGGGAACAGTTTGTTAAAGTGATATTACTGTATTACTGACAGAGGAACAGTTGTTAAAAGGTATTTACTGTATTACTGACAGGGGAACAGTTTGTTAAGTTATATTACTGCTGTGTAATAAACTTGACAAGGAAAACAAAGGTGTAAAAAAAAGGGTAATATTACTGTATTACTACAGAGCGAACAGTTGTTAGTATATTTTACGTATTTTACGGACAGGGAAACAGTTGATTAAAGATTATTACGGTATACTGACAGAGAACAGTTGCTTAAAGTATATTTACTGTATACTGACAGGGGAACAGTTGTTAAAGTATATTACTGTATTACTTAGAGAACAGTTGTTAAAGTATATTACTGTAATAACGTGAGAGAGAACAGTGTCTTTAGCATTGAGATTGAGGTGTAATGTAATAAACATGTTGTAGTCTTCTGGTTCTTTGGTAGCGTTAATAAGGAGACGCACAACTGCTACAACTACAACTCTGATGTTTCTAAACCGTGTGCTAGCAACACAGGGGAAGGCTCTCTACCAAAGAACCAAGTTCACTCAGAGGGCTTCGTCCTAGCCCAAGATCAAGAGAGCTTAAAGTACACCATAATGTGCAGGGAGATATCACAGAACTACTTCTATGATAGTGGACCAGTCCTGTTAAACTACATAGTAAATTACACGCATTAATGTGCAAGGAGATATCACAGAACTACTTCGTAATTTAGTTGGACAGTCCTGGTTTAATACATACATATAAATACATCACAAATGTGCAGGGAGTATCACACGAACTACTTCTATATAGTGGACATCCCTGTTAATACTACATAGTAAAATACATCACAATGTGCAGGGATATCAACACAACTACTTCTATATAGTGGACCAGTCCTGTTAGAGTGATGGAGGAAGAAAGAAGCGGAGAGAAGCCTTGACTTTGAACACAGGGAGCAGAGACTGAGGCAGCCACAGTGCTCACAGAAAACATACGTTAAAATTGACATCATCCCAGAAACCCTGTACTCACTCCAATCACATACCGCCCCAAAGATCCATAGATGATGCAATCTCTACTTGCACTCCACACTGTGCCCTTTCCCACAGGACAAAAGGAATGCTCTCTCATACTAATTACTAAATTAAAAGACCCTGTGACTGAACGACCTCCTCTGCAACTGGATGTCCTGGGACTCCTGATGTTGCCACCCCCCAGGTGGTGAAGGGTAGGACAACAACAACACCACCACGCATGACCGCTCAACAGGGGCCCCTCAGAGAGTTTACAAGGATCATATGAAGAGATCATCAATTGAAAATCATTACACCTAATCTATGGATTTCACAACATGGGAATCCAAGATATGTACAGTTGAATCAGAATTTACATCCTTAGTCATATGTAAAACTTGTTTTTTCAACCAACTCCACAACATTTCTTGTTAACCAACGATAGTTTTGGCAATTTAGTTAAGACATCTACGTTGTGCATTGACGCACAATTAAATTGTTTCCAAACAATTGTTTTACAGATTATTTCACTTATAATTCACTGTATCACAAGTTCCAGTTGGTCAGAAGTTACATACACAAAAAAAAAAAAATCCTGAAAATTATTCATGACTTTAGAAGCGTCTGATAGGCTAATTGACAACACTGAGTCAATTGGGAGGTGTACCTGTGGATGTACTTCAATAGCGCTTCCTTCAAACTCATGCTTCTTTGCTTGACATCATGGGAAATCACAAAGAAAATCAAGCCAAGACCTAAAAAAAATAAAATGATTGTAGACCTCCACAAGTCTGGTCCATCCTTGTGAGCAATTTCCAATGCCTGAAGGTACCACATTCATCTGCTAAAAACAATAGTACGCAAGTATAAACACTCTATGGGACCACGCAGCCCCGCATACTTCAGGAAAGAAACATTGTTTATGTTTGGAGGAAAAGGGCTGGAGGCTTTTGCAAGACAAGAAACACCATACCAACGGGTGAAGCACGGGGTGGCAGCATCATGTTGTGGGGGTGCTTTTGCTGCAGGAGGCGACGTGGTTCACTTCACAAATAATAGAGGGCATCATGAGGCAGGGAAATTATGGGATAATATATTGAAGCAACATTTTCAAGACATCATTCAGGACAGTTAAAGCTTGGTCGAAAATGGGTCTCTGCCAAATGGACAATGACCCCAAGCATACTTCCAAAGTTGAGGCAAAATGGCTTAAGGACAACAAAGTCAAGGTATTGGAGTGGCCATCACAAAGCCCTGACCTCAATCCTATAAGAAAATGTGTGGGCAGAACTGAAAAAGTGTGTGCGAGCAAGGAGGCCTAAAAACCTGACTCAGTTACACCAGCTCTGTTCAGGAGGAATGGGCCAAAATTCACCCAACTTAATGTGGGAAGCTTGTGGAAGGCTACCCGAAACGTTTGACCCAAGTTAAACAATTAAAGAAATGCTACACAAATACTATTTGGTGTATGTAAACTTCTGACCCACTGGGAATGTGATGAAAGAAATAAAAGCTGAAAAAAAATCATTCTCTCTACTATTATTCTGACATTTCACATTCTTAAAATAAAGTGGTGATCCTAACTGACCTAAGACCGAATTTGTACTAGGATTAATGTCAGGAATTGTGAAAAACTGAGTTAAATGTATTTGGGCTAAGGTGTATGTAAACTTCCAACTTCAAACTGTATCGGTTGGTCACAGTATACTTAAAAGAAAAAAGTAGGGGTGCTGATCAGAAAAACCAGTCAGTATCTGGTGTGACCACCATTTGCCTCATGCAGCGCGACATCTCCTTCGTTATAGAGTGATCAGGCCTGTGGAATGTTGTCCCACTCCTCTTCAATGGCTGTGCCAAGTTGCTGGATGTTGGTGGGAGCTAGAACAAGCTGTCGTACACTTCAAAGCCAGGAGGAATCCCTCAACGGGTCTGGTGAGTATGCAAGGCCATGGAAGAACTAGGGACATTTCAGCTTCTAAGATTGTGTACAGACCTTGAGACATGGGTCCGTGCATTATCATGCTGAAAACTGAGTGGATGGCGCGGAATGACTACAATGGGCCTGAGGATCTCATCACGGTATCGCTGTGCATTCAAATTTACATTGATAAAAATGCAATTGTGTTTCATTGTCCATAGCTTATGCACTGCCATTCCCAATAACACTAGCCCCCCCCCCCCCCCCCCCCCCACGACACTCATGGTGTCCATGGGGCGCTCTATTCACAACGTTGACATCAGTAACCCGCTCGCCCACATGATGCCATACACTCCATCTGCCTGGTACAGTTGAAACTGGGATTCTTCAATGAAGAGCACACTACTCCAGCGTGCCAGTGGCAATCGAACATGAGCATTTACCCACTGTAGTCAGATCAAGACCCTGGTGAGGATGACGAGCACGCAGATACATAGCCCATCTGTACATAGCTCATCTGTAAATAGCCCATCCAACTACCTACTTCATCCCCATATTTGTTTTAGTTTTTCTGCTCTTTTGGACACCATTATTTCTACTTGCACATCATCATCTGCACATTTATCACTCCAGTGTTTAATTGCTAAATTGTAATTACTTCGCCACTATAGCCTATTTATTGCCTTACCTCCTTGCACACACTGTATACAGATTTTTCTATTGTGTTATTGACTGTACGTCTGTTTATCCCATGTGTATCTCTGTGTTGTTGTTTTTGCTTTGCTTTATCTTGGCCAGGTCGTAGTTGTAAATGAGAACTTGTTCTCAACTGGCCTACCTGGTTAAATAAAGGTGAAATAACAATAAAATAAAGAAGAGCTTCCCTGAGACAGTTTCTGACAGTTTGTGCAGAAATTCTACGGTTGTGCAAACCCACAGTTTCATCAGCTGTCCGGGTGGCTAGTCTCAGACGATCACGCAAGTGAAGAAATTGGATGTGGAGGTCCTGGGCCGGCGTGGTATGGTTACACGTGGTCTGTGGTTGTGATGCCTGTTGAACGTACTGCCAAATTCTCTAAAACAACGTCAGAGGTGGCTTATGGTAGGGAAATTAACATTCAGTTCTATGGCAACAGCTCTGGTTGACATTCCTGCAGTCAGCATGTCAATTGCACGCTTGAGACATCTGTGGCATTGTGTCGTTTGACAAAACTGCACATTTTAGAGTGGCCTTTTATTGTCCCCAGCACAAGGTGCACCTGTGTAATGATCATTCTGTTTAATCATCTTCTTGATATGCCACACCTGTCAGGTGGATGGAT
>NW_019942685.1:248743-269441 GCF_002910315.2 Salvelinus sp. IW2-2015
ACCATAACCTTTACAGTTGAACTACTAGACAGTATAGGACGACCATAAACTTTTACAGTGAACTACTAGACAGTATAGGACTGAACACATAATTCTTACAGTGAATCTACTAGACAGTATAGGACTGACCATAACCCCTTTACAGTGAACTACCTAGACAGTATAGGACTGACCATAACCCTTTACAGTGAACTACCTAGACAGTATAGGACCTGACCAATATAACCTCTATTTACAGTGAACTACCTAGACAGTATAGGACTGACCATAACCCTTACAGTGAACTACCTAGACAGTATAGGACTGACCATAACCTTTACAGTGACTAACCTAGACAGTATAGGACTGACCATAACCCTTTACAGTGAACTACCTGACAGTATAGGACTGACCATAACCCTTTACAGTGAATTAAGGAATGAGCAAAAAACAGGACTGTGAACAGAAGAGCATGGGGACAGTATAGGTGCACCCTGATAGGCCCCAGACGGTTAGTGACAAATGAGAAGGTTATGTGAGTGGAGCGTCACAGACCAGATAGGTTAAATTACCCTGCTGTCCTGCTAGGGTGTAGGTGAAGACCTAGCACTGGGTAGGGGACTTAGTAAGCAACCTAGTAGGGAAGTTCTATTCCATCTGTTTCCATGGAGAAAAAGAGTGATTAAGTTCAGCCACTGTCAGAAGGACATCTTCTGTTTCTTGGTTCCAGAGAAATGTCCAGATGTGGAGTGAGCTCAGCAGTGGCAGGCTGGAGGAGGCTCCTATCCGTATCCCAACCCTTTTTCTAACGGACACAAGACCCCATGCTGCTTCCTGGTCGCACCTGCTGAGGAAAACAACCTCAGGTAACAATGACTACTGTGTTGGTGTAAAAGGCAACATGCTGTTCTTAGCAGATGGTCTGTTTGCTGCACATTGAATGAACACAAACCAATGCACGGACAGCTGTTACACACATCATAGATTGATTGAATGTAGATTGCTGTGTTTTGGGAGTTTGATGGCGGCTCAGACCTACACACTGGGATCACAGACACTATGGTAGGTTCCGTTTCTTCACCCATACTGTAACGGTACATGCCTACACTTCCCTTCAAATTTTACTCAATGGAAAGTTACATACTGACATCAAAACGTCATTAGGACTAAAACTGGATACGCTTAATACTGACAGTCAGTGTGTTTGTTCTATAGGAGTGGTGTTCACCTACACTAAGCCAGGGGTCCGGCAGGACCAGCGAGGCTGGGAGATGTGTATCAGTATTCCCCTGATCCAACCAGACATGTTCAACCTTCTCAACCAATGGGACCAATACCAACACGTTCTCAGACGCCGAGAGATGTGGGACCAGCAACAATAAAGGTGCACCTTCGTATTGACTTTAAGATCCTATTACTGTATTACTGATATAGGAACAGTTGATAAAGTCTCTATTACTGTATTACTGACAGAGGAACAGTTTATTTGTTATTTAACCTTTATTTAACCAGGAAAATCCATTGAGACCCAGAGTATATTTTGCTGGCCAAGAAGGCAGCAACAATCAATACATTACAGAATTAAAACATACAACAATACAATACAATAACATGATCCAGCTTTAAAAAAGTTTACATTCCTCCGTAACAGAGTCTCCCATCAATATTTTAAAGTCTCTATTACGTATTACTGCAGAGGAATAGTTGATATTATCTTACTGTATTACTGACAGAGGAATAGTTGTTCAACTCTCTATTACTGTATTACTGACAGGGCAATAGTTGATATTCTCTTACTGTATTACTGACAGGGCAATAGTTGATTTCTCTTACTGTATTACGACAGGGGATAGTTGTTAAAGTCTCTATTACTGTATTACCGACAGAGGATAGTTGTTCAAGTCCTATTACTGTATTACTGAACAGGAATAGTTGATATCTCTCTTACTGTATTACTGACAGGGAACAGTTGTTAAAGTATTTACTGTTAACTGACAGGGAACAGTTGTTAAAGTATATTACTGTATTACTGAAGGGAACAGTTGTTAAAGTATATTACGATTTACTGACAGGGGAACAGTTGTTAAATATATTCTGTATTACTGACAGGGAACAGTTTGTTAAAGTATATTACTGTATTACTGACAGGGAGAACAGTTGTTAGTATATTACTGTATAATGACAGGGGAACAGTTGTTAAAGTATATTAGTTATTACTGACTAGAGGAACAGTTGTTAAAGTATATTACTGTATTATTGACAGGGGAACAGTTGTTAAAGTATATTACTGTATTACTGACAGAGGAACAGTTGTTAGTAATTTACTGTATTACTGACAGGGGAACAGTTGTTAAAGTATATTACTGTATTACTGATAGAGGAAAGTTGTTAAAGTATATTACTGTATAACTGAGAGAGGAACAGTTGTTTTAGCATTGAGATTGAGGTGTAATGTAATAAACATGTTTATCTTCTGGTCTTGTAGGTTTAATAAGGAGACGCACAACTGCTACAACTACACTCTGATGTTTCTAAACCGTGTGCTAGCAACACAGGGGAAAGGCTCTCTGACCAAAGACCAGTTCCATCCAGAGCTTCGTCCTGCCCAAGATCAAGAGAGCCTGTAAATACACCATAATGTGCAGGGAGATATCACAGAACTACTTCTATATAGTGGACAGTCCTGTTAATACTACATAGTAAATAACACCATAATGTGCAGGAGATATCACAGAACTACTTCTATATAGTGGACAGTCCTGTTAATACTACATAGTAAATACATCACAATGTGCAGGGAGATATCACACAACTACTTCTATATGATGGACAGTCCTGTTAATACTACATAGTTAAATACATCACAATGTGCAGGAGATATCAACAATAACTTCTAATATGTGACAGTCTGTTAGAGTGATGGAGAAGAAAGAAGCGGAGAGAAGCCTTGACTGTTTGAAACAAGAGGACAGAGACTGAGGCAGCCAAGTGCTACACAGAACATGAGTTAAAATGACCATCATCCCAGAAACCCTGTACTCACTCCAATTCACATACCCGCCCAACAGATCCATAGATGATGCAATCTCTATTGCACTCCACACTGCCCTTTCCCACATGGACAAAAGGAATGCTCTCCATGCTAATTACTAAGATAAAAACCCTGTGACTGAACACCTCCCTCTGCAACTGGATCCTGGACTTCCGATGGGCCACCCCCCAGGTGGTGAGGGTAGGCAACAACACATCCACCACGCTGACCTCAACAGGGGCCCCAGAGTTACAGATCATATGAAGAGATCAGTCAATTGAAATTCATTACACCCTAATCTATGGATTTCACAACTGGGAATCCAGATATGTACAGTTGAAGTCAGAAGTTTATACTTCACTTAGTCATTAAAACTTTGTTTTACAACCACTCCACAAATTTCTTGTTAACAAACGATAGTTTTGGCAAGTTAGTTAAGACATCTACTTTGTGCATGACACAATAAATTTTTTTCCAACAATTGTTTACAGATATTTCACTTATAATTCACTGTATCACAATTCCAGTGGGTCAGAAGTTTACATACACAAAAAAAAAAAATCCTGAAAATTATGTCATGACTTTAGAAGCGTCTGATAGGCTAATTGACATCATCTGAGTCAATTGGAGGTGTACCTGTGGATGTACTTCAAAGCCTACCTTCAAACTCAGTGCTTCTTTGCTTGACATCATGGGAAAATCAAAAGAAATCAGCCAGACCTAAAAAAATAATTGTAGACCTCACCAAGTCTGGTCCATCCTTGTGAGCAATTTCCAAATGCCTGAAGGTACCACATTCATCTGTACAAACAATAGTACGCAAGTATAAACACCATGGGACCACGCAGCCGCCATACTGTTCAGGAAGAAGAACATTGTTATGTTTGGAGGAAAAAGGGGGAGGCTTGCAAGAACAAGAACACCATACCAAACGTGAAGCACGGGGTGGCAGGCATCATGTTGTGGGGGTGCTTTGCTGCAGGAGGGACTGGTGCACTTCACAAAATAGATGGCATCATGGGCAGGGATATAGTGGATATATATTGAGCAACATTTCAAGACATCAGTCAGGAAGTTAAAGCTTGGTCGAAAATGGGTCTTCCAAAGGAAATGACCCCAAGCATACTTCCAAAGTTGAGGCAAATGGCTTAAGGACAACAAAGTCAAGGTATTGGAGTGCCATCACAAAGCCCTGACCTCAATCCTATAGAAATGTGTGGGCAGAACTGAAAAAGTGTGTGCGAGCAAGGAGGCCTAAAAACCTGACTCAGTTACACCAGCTCTGTCAGGAGGATGGGCCAAAATTCACCCAACTTATTGTGGGAAGCTTGTGGAAGGCTACCCGAAACGTTTGACCCAAGTTAAACAATTTAAAGGAAATGCTACCAAATACTAATTTGGTGTATGTAAACTTCTGACCCACTGGGAATGTGATGAAAGAAATAAAAGCTGAAAAAAATCATTCTCTCTACTATTATTCTGACATTTCAATTCTTAAAATAAAGTGGTGATCCTAACTGACCTAAGACCGGGAATTTGTACTAGGATTAAATGTCAGGAATTGTGAAAAACTGAGTTTAAATGTATTTGGCTAAGGTGTATGTAAACTTCCAACTTCAACTGTATCGGTTGGTCACAGATACCTTAAAAAAAAAAGTAGGGGTGTTGATCAGAAAACCAGTCAGTATCTGGTGTGACCACCATTTGCCTCATGCAGCGCGACATCTCCTCTGTATAGAGTTGATCAGGCCTGTGAAATGTTGTCCCACTCCTCTTCAATGGCTGTGCCAAGTTGCTGGATGTTGGTGGGAGCTGGACAAGCTGTCGTACACGTCAAGCCAGAGTATCCCTCAACGGGTCTGGTGAGTATGCAGGCCATGGAAGAACTGGGACATTTTCAGCTTCTAAGAATTGTGTACAGATCCTTGAGACATGGGTCCGTGCATTATCATGCTGAAACATGAGGTGATGGCGGCGGATGACTACAATGGGCCTGAGGATCTCATCACGGTATCGCTGGCATTCAAATTTAATTGATAAAAATGCAATTGTGTTCATTGTCCATAGCTTATGCCTGCCCATTCCATAACACTAGCCCCCCCCCCCCCCCCCCCCACGACACCATGGGGCGCTCTATTCACAACGTTGACATCAGTAACCCGCTCGCCCACATGATGCCATACACTCCATCTGCCTGGTACAGTTGAAACTGGGATTCTTCAATGAGAGCACACTACTCCGCGTGCCAGTGGCAATCGAACATGAGCATTTACCCACTGTAGTCAGATCAAGACCCTGGTGAGGATGACGAGCACGCAGATACATAGCCCATCTGTACATAGCTCATCTGTAAATAGCCCATCCAATACCTACTTCATCCCCATATTTGTTTTAGTTTTTCTGCTCTTTTGGACACCATTATTTCTACTTGCACATCATCATCTGCACATTTATCACTCCAGTGTTTAATTGCTAAATTGTAATTACTTCGCACTATAGCCTATTTATTGCCTTACCTCCTTGCACACACTGTATAAAGATTTTTCTATTGTGTTTATTGACTGTACGTCTGTTTATCCATGTGTATCTCTGTGTTGTTGTTTTTGCTTTGCTTTATCTTGGCCAGGTCGTAGTTGTAAATGAGAACTTGTTCTCAACTGGCCTACCTGGTTAAATAAAGGTGAAATAACAATAAAATAAAGAAGAGCTTCCCTGAGACGTTTCTACAGTTTGTGCAGAATTCTACGGTTGTGCAAACCCACAGTTTCATCAGCTGTCCGGGTGGCTAGTCTCAGACGATCACGCAAGTGAAGAAATTGGATGTGGAGGTCCTGGGCCGGCGTGGTATGGTTACACGTGGTCTGTGGTTGTGATGCCTGTTGAACGTACTGCCAAATTCTCTAAAACAACGTCAGAGGTGGCTTATGGTAGGGAAATTAACATTCAGTTCTATGGCAACAGCTCTGTTGACATTCCTGCAGTCAGCATGTCAATTGCACGCTTGAGACATCTGTGGCATTGTGTCGTTTGAAAAACTGCAACATTTAAGAGTGGCCTTTTATTGTCCCCAGCACAAGGTGCACCTGTGTAATGATCATTCTGTTTAATCATCTTCTTGATATGCCACACCTGTCAGGTGGATGGATTATCTTGGCAAAGGAGAAATGTTCACGAACAGGGATGTAAACAAATATGTGCACAAAATTGAGAAATAAGCTTTTTGTGCATATGGAAAAAAAAATGGGGATCTTTTATATCAGCTCATGAAACATGGGACCAGCACCTTACATTTATATTTTTGTTCAGTATAATATGACCCCACTATGGAAACGGGAGATTCTCACGAACACTATCTCCGTTTTGCTCTACGACCCCCACAAGAGTCATGGGACTCTTCTGAAGGTAACTCGGTACCAGTTTTTTATTTTTTATTAATAGAAGTAMGGAGGTAGTTTTGCATCAACAAAAAAAGGGTTAAATATGTGTCCAAAAAACTAAAATATTTCCTGAGCTTTCTTATATCTCCTAGATATAGGACACACTTCAAAACCTATGATTTTTGGGGGGACTGTCTGTTTTGAGATTTCTGAATGTGTTATTCAGTGTGTTTCTATTGGCTATAGTAGTAAAGGCTAAATTCAATGTTCTATCCATTTTTTTTTATTTATTATACAGGGGTCCTAAAATTCCAAGTCAAATAGCCAAATGATCCATGGTATGACCATCTTAAAAAATACTTTGAGGTTAATAGCTTAAAAATGTACTTTTCTGCTGCTCCCTCACTCGGATCAGCCCTGGTCTGGATCTGACCAGGTCTATATGGAACGGGTCTAGTTGTTCTCGGGTCCGTTCGGAACGGGTCTCAATATTTAAACATATAAACTAATTTATGCATACTGGTTCCAGACAAGAAAGCCCCAGATCCATTTTGAAGGCCTCTACATTCAGGACTTCTATACCAGGTGGTGTCAAAGAAAGGCCTTAAAAATTGTCAAAGACTCCAGCCACCCAAGTCATAGACTGTTCTCTCTGCTAACACATGGCAAGCAGTACAAACGCACCAAGTCTGGAACCAACAGGACCCTGAACAGCTTCTACCCCAAAGCCATAACACTGCTAAATAGTTAGTTAAATAGTTAACCAATAGCTACCCAGACTATCTGCATTGATCCTTTTTGCACTAACTTTGACTCATTTTACATTTTTGTCGCTCTTATCCAGAGTGACTTACAGGAGCAATTGGGGTTAAGTACCTTGCTCAAGGGCACAGACAGGTTMTTCACTTAGTCTGCTCGGAGATTCAAAGTGACCTTTCAGTTACTGGCTCAATGCTCTTAACCGCTACGCTACCTGACGCCCATAAGCTGCTGGTACGGTTTCCTATCGGTCACTTTATTCCTAGTTAGATGTACACATCTACCTCAATTACCTTGTACCCCTGCACATACTGGTACCCCATGTATACAGCCAGCGTCCCAACACAGTTAAGCCAAAACCACGCCCCGTTATTCAGAGGGGCGTTCTACTACGCTCCAATTGGCTAGCTAGCGTTGTCTCACTCTCAGGCGATCAGCACAGAGACCTTCCAAGGTGAGGATGGAAAGTGTCATTTAACAGTTAGCTGCCTACAGTAATGCAGGCCTATTATCATGTTTGGTAACATTTGCCCATGTATTTATTTTCAGAGTTTCAATAAGTTGTAAAAATGTCTCAGAGAACTCTGCTGAATTCCCTCAGTTGAAGGTCAGCTAAGTTAACCGAGACTACTGTTACTAGGTCGGTATTTGAAGTTGTTATATTATCATTAGTAGTCTATTATCAGGTAAAAGCATATGCTTATTATTCATAATTTCTCAAATATTTATTAGCTAATCATTCAGTGGAATACACTATGCTCCAGTCATTGAATCTGTCTGAGCGTTAAGGGTTGTTAACAGCTAGCTCGGTCCACCACATTATGTTATTATATTTATTAGCTAGTCATTCAGTGGAATACACTATGCTCCAGCCATTGAATCTGTCTGAGCGTTAAGGGATGTTAACAGCTAGCTCGGTCCACCACATTATGTTATTATATTTATTAGCTAGTCATTCAGTGGAATACACTATGCTCCAGCCATCGAATCTGTCTTTGAGCGTTAAGGGACGTTAATGGCTAGCTCGGTCCACGACATTGTTATATTTTTCAATCTTGAAATACAAGGGCAAATGTTATTAATCAGTGACTGAAATTTCACGCTACGTGATATTCACTTCCGGACTTGGAGAGCGCTCAAAGCGTTGTAGAACTCCTCTCTGAATAACGGGGTGTGGTTTTGGCTTAACTGCATTGGGAAAAAGTTTCATATAGCCAAGTTATCGTTACTCATTGTGTATTTATTCCTCATGTTATCTTTCTATAATGTTTCTCTCCCTTTCATTGTTGGAAAGGGCCCATAAGTAAGCATTTCACTGTTAGTCTACACCTGTTGTTTACAAAGAATGTGACAAATAAAATGTGATTTGACTGTCAGGCCATGTTGTCTTTCTACACTAGAACACTGGGATACTGACACTGGGAATTATCCAGGTCTCCTCTAGAAACCATCACTTTACACACAGAGCTAATTGATTAACACAAGACAAATTATATGGAGATTATGGGTGGAGATTATAACAGAACATGGCCAAGATGTTCAAATGTTCATAAATGACCCCCTTGGGTTGTGCTGTGGTGGAGATCTTTGTGGGCTGTACTCGGCCTTGTCTCAGGATGGTAAGTTGCTGGTTGAAGATATCCCTCTAGTGGTGTGGGGGATGTGCTTTGGCAAAGTGGGTGGGGTTATATCCTTCCTGTTTGGCCCTGTCCGGGGGTATCATCGGATGGGGCCACAGTGTCTCCTGACCCCTCCTGTCTCAGCCTCCAGTAGTTTATGTCGGGGGGCTAGGGTCAGTTTGTTATATCTGGAGTACTTCTCCTGTCTTATCCAGTGTCCTGTGTGAATTTAAGTATGCTCTCTCTAATTCTCTCTCGGAGGACCTGAGCCCTAGGACCATGCCTCAGGACTACCTGGCATGATGACTCCTTGCTGTCCCCAGTCCACCTGGTTGTGCTGCTGCTCCAGTTTCAACTGTTCTGCCTGCGCCTATGGAACCCTGACCTGTTCACTGGACGTGCTACCTGTCCCAGACCTGCTGTTTTCAACTCTCTAGAGACCGCAGGAGCGGTAGAGATACTCTTAATGATCGGCTATGAAAGGCCAACTGACATTTACTCCTGAGGTGCTGACCTGTTGCACCCTCGACAACTACTGTGATTATTATTATTTGACCATGCTGGTCATTTATGAACATTTGAACATCTTGGCCATGTTCTGTTATAATCTCCACCTGGCACAGCCAGAAGAGGACTGGCCATCCCTCATAGCCTGGTTCCTCTCTAGGTTTCTTCCTAGGTTTTGGCCTTTCTAGAGAGTTTTTCCTAGCCACGTGCTTCTACACCTGCATTGCTTGCTGTTTGGGGTTTTAGGCTGGGTTTCTGTACAGCACTTTGAGATATCAGCTGATGTAAGAAGGGCTATATAAATACATTTGATATATTACACAGAGCTAATTGATTAAAACAAGACAAATTATAATCATATTTTTAATCAATCTGGATTTTTACTTTCACTTCAATCAAACAGAAAAAGTTCTGTTCAAAAACAAATGTTTATTGATACTTTCACATGTTATGGAACAACACTAAGTTCCACTGAAAACCAAATGGATGGAATGCCTTCAGAAAGTATTCATACCCCTCGACTTATTCCATATTTTATTGTGTTTGCCTGAATTCAATAATTATTTTCTCACCCATCTACACACAATACCCCATAGTGACAAAGTGAAAACATGTTCAGACATTTTTGCCAATTTATTGAAAATGAAATACTGAAATCTAATTTACATAAGTATTCAGCTCCCTGAGTCACTACATGTTAGAATCACCATTGGCAGCGATTACAGCTGTGAGTCTTTCTGGGTAAGTCTAAGAGCTTTGCACACCTGGATAGTACGATATTTGCACAATATTCTTCAAGCTGTGCCAAGTGTGTTGTTGATCATTGCTAGATAGCCATTTTCAAGTCTTGCCATAGATTGTCAAGCTGATTTAAGTCAAAACTGTAACTAGGCCACTCAAGAACATTCAATGTCGTCTTGGTAAACAACTCCAGTGTATATTTCTCCTTTTTAGGTTATTGTCCTGCTGAAAGGTGAATTTGTCTCTCAGTATGTGTTAGAAAGCAGACTGTCCCAGGTTTCCCTCTAGGAAGCAGACTGTCCCAGGTTTCCCTCTAGGAAGCAGACTGTCCCAGGTTTCCCTCTAGAAGCAGACTGTCCCAGGTTTCCCTCTAGGAAGCAGACTGTCCCAGGTTTCCCTCTAGGAAGCAGACTGTCCCAGGTTTCCCTCTAGGAAGCAGACTGTCCCAGTTTTTCCTCTAGGATGCAGGCAGAACCAGGTTTTCCTCTAGGATGCAGGCAGAACCAGGTTTTTCTCTAGGATGCAGGCAGAACCAGGTTTTCCTCTAGGATGTTGCCTGTACTTAGCTCTATTGTTTCTTTTTTCCCTAGAAAAGTCCCTGGTCCTTGCCGATGGCAAGCATACCCATAACATGATGCAGCCATTACCATGCGTGAACATATGAAGAGTAGTACTCAGTGATGTGTTGTGTTGGACTTGCCCTAAACAGCCATTAAACAGTTTTAAAATCACCATTGGCCTCATGGTGAAATCCTTGAGCGGTTTCCTTCCTCTCCTGCAACTGACTTAGGAAGGACGCCTGTATCTTTGTAGTGACTGGGTGTATTGATACACCATCCAAAGTGTAATTAATAACTTCACCATGCTCAAAGGGATATTCAATGTCTGCTTTTAAAATTTATTTTTTATTACACATCTACCAATAAGCGCCCTTCTTTGCGAGGCATTGAAAAACCTTCCTGGTCTTTGTGGTTGAATCTGTACTTGAAATTCACTGCTCGACTGAGGGACCTTACAGATAATTGCATGTGTAGTACAGAGATGACGTAGTCATTCAAAAATCATGTTGCACACAGAGTCCATGCAACTTATGTGACTTGTTAAGCAAAATGTGTACTTCTGAAACGATTCAGGATCGCCATAACAAAGAGGTTGAATACTTACTGACTCAAGACATTTCAGTTTACATTTTTATTAAAAAAACATAATTCCACTTTGACATTATGGGGTATTGTGTTAAGGCCAGGGACACAAAATCGAAATGTTATCCATTTTTAGGTTCAGGCTGTAACAACAAAATGTGGAAAAAGTCAAAGGGTGTGAATACTTTCTGAAGGAGCTGTATATTTACACAGCAGACAAAAAAAAAAAAATCATATGTCGTCCGTCTCTGTCCGCTCTCGTGATGATATCCATCTGCTTAAAATAATCTCCTAAAGAACAACAGATGAGAGAAAGAGGTTAGAGAGATGACAGGTAGAGGGGAAAAAAACAGAGAAAGGGTTAACAGAGAAAGGGTTAACAGAGAAAGGGTTAACAGAGAAAGGGTTAACAGAGAAAGGGTTAACTTCTTGTTAATAGGGGGCGCTGTTTTCACTTTGGAAAAAATCGTGCCCAAATTAAACGGCCTCGTACTCTGTTCTAGATCATACAATATGCATATTATTATTACCATTGGATAGAAAACTCTGAAGTTTCTAAAACTGTTTGAATTATATCTGTGAGTAAAACAGAACTCATTTGGCAGCAAACATCCATACAGGATGTGAATATTCTGAAAATGAGGCTCTGTGTCAGGGCCTGCCTATTCAACTGGCTTATATTTATGGATCTGTATGCACTTCATACGCCTTCCACTAGATGTCAACAGGCAGTAGAAGGTTGAATGAGGTGTCTAGCTTGATGTGAGGCCGAATGAGAGCTTTTGGAGTGACAGGTCCGCTCTTTAGTCAGTTTTCAACGGCGCACAGGGGAACTCCACATTGTCTTCTGAAATGCGTTACGTATACACGACGAAATGCTCCGGCTCTGATTTTATTGGATACATATGAGAAAAACATCATAAAGTAGGATTTTCAACCGAGTTTGACCAGTTTATTCGACGTTTATTGGGAATTTGGGAATTTTTCGTTCCAGGCGCAACGATTTCTTGGACACGTGAGCTCCACATGGCTAGCCAAAGTTGCTAATTCGACAGAAGAAATGTACATTCTAAACTAGGACTCCTTGCACAACATTCTGATGGAAGATCATCAAAAGTAAGAGAATATTTATGATGTTATTTCGTATTTTTGTGGTAAATGTTGGCTCCAACAAGGCGGAGAATATGTGAGCGCTGTCTCACAATATTGCATGCTGTACTAAAGTTATTTTTAAAAATCTAACACAGCGGTTGCATTAAGAACCAGTGTATCTTTCATTTCCTGTACAACATGTATTTTTTAGTAAAGTTTGATGAGTTCTTTGGTTAGATAACGTGACTGTCCAAAATATCTCCGGGCAATTTTGTGCATTATGGCTACGTATTCACAATGTAAAACCAGGATTTGTAGCTCTAAATATGCACATTTTCGAACAAAACATAAATGTATTGTATAACATGATGTTATAAGACTGTCATCTGATGAAGTTGTTCAAGGTTAGTGATAAATTTTATCTCTATTTGTGGGTTTTGTGAAAGCTACCTATGTGGTGGAAACATGGTGAAAACATGGCGTTGTGTGTTTGGCTATTGTGGTGAGCTAATATAAATATATATTGTGTTTTCGCTGTAAAACATTAAAAAAATCGGAAATGATGGCTGGATTTACAAGATGTTTATCTTTCATTTGCTGTATTGGACTTGTGATTTCATGAAATTATATGATATCCCTGTCGCGTTAGGCTAGGCTATGCTAGTCAGCTTTTTTGATGAGGAGGATCCCGGATCCAGGAGGGAGACTCGTTAGAGGTTAACAGAGAAAGGGTTAACAGAGAAAGGGTTAGGGTTAACAGAGAAAGGGTTAGCAGAGAAAGGGTTAGGCGGAAGTCGTACCTGAACTGTGACCCTGCAGAGACAGTCTGGAGAGGAGAGCTGTTCCTCTGTCAGGTGAGATGGGTAGATGACGTAGCACAGCATCAAGTCCTAGAATACAACACACAGACAGGAATCATCTACAATGTATTGATCACATCTTTACTAATAGTGCAGAAATCAGCACTAAAGCAGTATCCAAATCCATTGGATGTAGTGCTCAACGTTCCTTCAAATTATTTTCGGGACAGAGCAAATTTCAGATCTGCTGAGCGCAAACTTGAACGTTGTGAAAATTCTGTGCAACTTCCAGCGTGCGTTTACTGTGAACACTGAGGCTGTACCCGCTTTAAGTTACAGTTTTACTGTAAACACTAAGGCTGTACCCGCTTTAAGTTACAGTTAACAGAGGCCAAGTAGGCTACTGTGGCTATTGATCATAATGTAAGCCTACCAGAGTGGTCTACCACAAAAAAACAATGGAGAAATTGCATCCCATAACATCTCGCTTTGATCTCAAACAAGCGCATTCACTCATGACCGCCTATGCTGTAAACACAGTCCAGTTCAAAGTAAATGGCACAGATCCATATATGGCAATGGTTTATTTGCATATAGGCTTACTGCAGCTCTGATTGGTTATGCCGCACTGGTCTGTGTAGGGGCTGAGTAGTGCATGTCAATGCAATAGAATCCTACACCGATACGTTCTGCCTACAACAAGATCTCTTGCATAGTTTGTTTCGGTGGCTAATATTGTGTTGATTCTATTACAATTGCCAAAGTAAAAGGAAACATTGATAGTGTTAACATGGAAAACTTTAGAAAAGTGGTCACCAACCTTTTGAGTCAAGATCACTGAGTCAAAATTGCAAGCCGAGATCTACCGCTCAGATTTTTTTTTAACATGACTTAAATAACGTAAGCCTATGCAACATTAATCTATCAATGAGGTTTGTGCAGTAGGCTGTAGGCCCAATATATTAGCTTTGCTTGAATTGCCCTGCCAATGCATGGTTCAGGCCATTTCAAAAATATATATATTTCAAAATTGGAGGTGATCACACCAGTAATAGGTCAGTTGTTGTATTACTTGTGAGGCACAGCTGAGTGAGCATACATGTAAATAATTTGCTTTTTATTTTACTGGGCTGATGGTGCCTGCATCTCCCTCAGCGGAGGGAGAGAGCAGCAGATGAGGGTCCGCCTCTCAACATCCCTCCGCTCTCCCTTTCCTCCACTGACAAAAAAGGAATGGCGAAACAAGTCGCACCGCATTACTTCTGCCACATGCACAAATTTGTTTTGTTGTTGTTTGTTGTTACTCCTATGAACAGAGAAATGACTTCAATGCGCGCTTTGATGCAAGCAACACTGAAGCATGCTTGAGAGCACCAGCTGTTCCGGATGACTGTGTGATCACGCTCTCCGTAGCCGATGTAAGTAAGACATTTAAACAGGTCAACATTCACAAGGCCGCAGGGGTAGACGGATTACCAGGATGTGTACTCAGAGCATGCGCTGACCAACTGGCAAGTGTCTTCKCTACCTTCAMGTTTCAAGCAGACAACCATAGTCCCTGTGCCCAAGAACACCAAGGTAACCTGCCTAAATGACTGCAGCCATGAAGTGCTTGGAAAGGTTGGTCATGGCTCACATCAACACCACCATCCCAGAAACTCTAGAACCACCCCAATTTGCATACCGCCCCAACAGATCCACAGATGGCGCAATCTCTATTGCACTCCACACTGCCCTTTCCCACCTGGACAAAAGGAACACCTACGTGAGGATGCTGTTCATTGACTACAGCTCAGCATTCAACACCATAGAGCCCACAAAGCTCACGGGCTGCCCCCAGGTAGTAAGGGTAGGTAACACATCTGCCACGCTGACCCCCAACACGGCGGCCCCTCAAGGGTGCGTGCTTAGTCTCCTCCTGTATTCCCTGTTCACCCACGACTGCGTGGCCAAGCCCGACTCCAACACCATCATTAAGTTTACAGATGAGACAGCCTATAGGGAGGAGGTCAGAGACCTGGCATTGTCAAATCAAAGTTTGTCACGTGTGCCGAATACAAGTGTAGATCTTACAGTGAAATGTTTACTTACAGGCTCTAACCAATAGTGCAAAAAAGGTATTAGGTGAACAATAGGTAAGTAAAGAAATAAAACAGTAAAAAGACAGGCTATATACAGTAGCGAGGCTATAAAAGTAGCGAGGCTACATACAGACACCGGTTAGTCAGGCTGATTGAGGTAGTATGTACATGTAGATATGGTTAAAGTGACTATGCATATATGATGAACAYYGTAGCAGTAGCGTAAAAGAGGGGTTGGCGGGACACAATGCAGATAGCCCAGTTAATGCATGGGTGTTTGAGCTGTGTGCTAGTCATTTAAATAGACAGCTTGGTGCATTCAGCATGTCAATACTTCTCACAGAAACAAGTCGTTATGAGGTCAATCTCTCCTCTACTTTGAGCCATGAGAGATTGACATGTATAGTTGGAAGTCTGAAGTTTACATACACTAAGTTGACTGTGCCTTTAAAACAGCTTGGAAAATTCCAGAAAATTATGTCATGGCTTTAGAAGCTTCTGATGGGCTAATTGACATCAGTTGAGTAAATTAGAGTTGTACCTGTGGATGTATTTCAAGGCCTACCTTCAGACTCAGTGCTTCTTTGCTTGACATCATGGGAAAATTAAAAGAAATCAGCCAAGACCTCAGAAAAAAATTGTAGACCTCCACAAGTCTGGTTCATCCTTGGGAGTAATTTCCAAATGCCTGAAGGTGCCACGTTCATCTGTACAAACAATAGTACGCAAGTATAAACACCATGGGACCACGCAGCCGTCATACCACTCAGGAAGGAGACGCGTTCTGTCTCCTAGAGATGAACGTATTTTGGTGCGAAAAGTGCAAATCAATCCCAGAACAGCAGCAAAGGACCTTGTAAAGATGCTGCACGAAACAGGTACAAAAGTATCTATATCCACAGTAAAACGAGTCCTATATCGACATAAACCTGAAAGGCCGCTCCGCAAGGAAGAAGCCACTGCTCCAAAACCGCCATAAAAAAGCCAGACTACGGTTTGCAACTGCACATGGGGACAAAGATCGTACTTTTTGAGAAATTGTCCTCTGGTCTTATGAAACAAAAATAGAACTGTTTGGCCATAATGACCATCGTTATGTTTAGAGGAAAAGGGGACGCTTGCAAGACAAAGAACACCATCCCAACCGTGAAGCACGGGGGTGGCAGCATCATGTTGTGGGGTGCTTTGCTGCAGGAAGGACTGGTGCACTTCACAAAATAGATGGCATCATGATGCAGGGAAATTATGTGGATATATTGAAGCAACATCTCAAGACAATCAGTCAGAAGTTAAAGCTTGGTTGCAAATGGGTCTTCCAAAGACAATGACCCAAGCATACTTCCAAAGTGTGTGCAAAATGGCTCAAGGACAACAAAGTCAAGGTATTGAGTGGCCATCACAAAGCCCTGACCTCACCCGAATAGAACATTTGTGGGCAGAACTGAAAAGTGGGTGCAAGCAAGGAGGCCTACAAACCTGACTCAGTTACACCAGCTCTGTCAGGAGGAATGGGCCAAAATTCACCCAACTTATTGTGGGAAGCTTGTGGAAGGCTACCCGAAACATTTGACCCAAGTTAAACAATTTAAAAGGCAATGCTACCAAATACTAATTGAGTGTATGTAAACTTCTGACACACTGGGAATGTGATGAAAGAAATAAAAGCTGAAATAAATAATTATCTCTACTATTATTCTGACATTTCACATTCTTACAATAAAGTGGTGATCCTAACTGACCTAAGACAGATCATTTTTACTAGGATTAAATGTCAGGAATTGTGAAAAACTGAGTTTAAATGTATTTGGCTAAGGTGTATGTAAACGTCCGACTTCAACTGTAGACTATATACTACACACTGAATATACTAACTATACTATACCAAACACACCAAAGCACCCACATTACATATAAAACAAAAGTTAAAACAGTGAAGTATGTTTGTACTGAACGAGCTAAAGATACAACATTACATCATATAAACATCCCATCACATATCCACAACACAGCCTACACACTACATACCATACTGTATAGTATATGTAGTGTGTAGTATATGTTTATGGTTGTCCATCGTATTCGATGATGACTTCCACTTCTGAGTTAACAGTGAATTCTTTGGTGACTGTAGAGTCCAATCCGAGAACCACAAAATGTATTGCAGGTGGGGCATATGCAGTCTGTGTTGGCGGGGGCAGGCATGGTTGCATGTCTCCCGAGTTGTTTTTCTGTCTTTGTGCTCCTCTCCTCCTCCCACCTCTGTACACCGCTCTGGAAGAGCTGCCGTCAGGTGGAACGGTCGGCAGCAGAATCCTCTAGGTCTGTGGGTTTGATGTTGCACTTCTTCAGCAACGTTTTTAGCTGTTCCTTGTAGAGCTTCATCTCCCCCCCTACAGACCGCCGGCCAAGATGTAGCACAGATTACTGGCCAAGATGTAGCCTGCCCTCCCCTGCAGACCGCTGGGTGACACATAGGAGGAAGATGTTAAGCAGTACCAGCATCAGCACACACCCCTGCTTACTCCAAAGGGCACTGACTCCTGCCTTCCTATGGCCACCCAAGCCATTATCTCATCATGGAACTGGCAAAGGATGTTGACAAATTTGTCTGGACAGCCAAATTCGAGTAGAATGCCTCATAGTAGTTCCCTGCTCACAGTGTCGAAGGCCTTGGAGAGGTCGGCGAAGGCCTTGGAGAGGTCGGCGAAGGCCTTGGAGAGGTCGGCGAAGGCCTTGGAGAGGTCGGCGAAGGCCTNTTGGAGAGGTCGGCGAAGGCCTTGGAGAGGTCGGCGAAGGCCTTGGAGAGGTCGGCGAAGGCCTTGGAGAGGTCGGCGAAGGCCTTGGAGAGGTCCTGATGTTGTTCAAGGCACTTCTCCTGGAGTTGTCCTGCCGTGAACATCATGTCGACCGGACTCCTGTTCTTTCTGAAGCCACATTGTGACATCATGTGGACCGGACTCCTGTTCTTTCTGAAGCCACATTGTGACTCTGGCAGCAGTTCCTCTGTGATGTTGTTCACCAGCCTGTGTAGCATCACCTTGGCCAGGACTTTGCCGCAGATGGACTTGTCACCCTTGTTCTCACAGATGGTGACAATGTTTGCAATGTTGGGGGATGATCTCCCGGTCCCAAACCTCAGTGATGTACTGGTGGAAGGTTCTGGTGCAGAAGTAACCTCCCTTCTTAAGTAGCTCTGCTGGGATGCTGTCAGCGCCAGGAGTCTTGTTGATCTTGAGGGAATGGATAGCTGATAACACCTCTTGGAAGGTTGGCGAATGGTTGAGGTCTTGAATGGGTGGACAGACAGGCAGTTCTTCCAGGATGGAGGAGTCTGTAGGAGAGCGCTGATTGAGTAGTGCTTCAAAGTGGTCAGCCCACCTCATCAGGATCTGGTTTTGGATTTGTATTTTTGGGGGGTGCGTATTTTCACTTGTAGTTTAGCCAGTATCATACGGTGATCTGTCCAGCATCCTGCACCCCTCATGGCACTTATCAGCAGGATGTCATTAGTGTCAGAAAGTTTCACTATGACGTAGTCAATCAGGGGCCAGTGTTTGGAGCGTGGGGGCATCCATGTTGCCTTGTATTTGTTCTTCTGCTGGAACAAGGTGTTAGTGACAATGAGTTAGCAGCCTCATTGACCTGGCCAACACCATGCCTACCCAGCACTCCACTACACATACTTACTATACTACATATACTAACTACTACAGAGTACACACTACATATACTGTACTTACCATACTATATACACTACACATACTAACTACTACAGAGTACACACTACATATANCTAACTACTACAGAGTACACACTACATATACTGTACTTACCATACTATATACACTACACATACTAACTACTACAGAGTACACACTACATATACTGGACTTACCATACTATATACACTACACATACTAACTACTAGAGTACACACTACATATACTGTACTTACCATACTATATACACACTACACATACTAACTACTACATTGACTACATCTTACATATACTAACTACTACAGATTACATATACTGTACTTACCATACACACACACGACACTTACTAACTACTACATATGTAGTGTGTAGGAAATAGTCTACTACTATAACTACTGAGGGTACCACGTTCATCTGTACAAACAATAGTACGCAAGTATAAACACCATGGGACCATGCAGCCGTCATACCGCTCAGGAAGGAGACGCGTTCTGTCTCCTAGAGATMAACGTACTTTGGTGCGAAAAGTGCAAATCAATCCCAGAACAACATAGTATATGTAATGTGTAGTATATAGTCTAYSTASTASRTAGACTATATACTACACATTACATATACATAATACATTGACTACATCCTACACACTTACAATAATATATACTATGCACTACATATACTAACTACTACATAGACTACATCAAATTTCAATCAAATGTATTTATAAAGCCCTTCTTACATCAGCTGATGTCACAAAGTGCTGTACAGAAAACCAGCCTAAAACCCCAAACAATGCAGGTGTAGAAGCACGTGGCTAGGAAAAACTCCCTAGAAAGGCCAAAACCTAGGAAGAAACCTAGAGAGGAACCAGGCTATGAGGGGTGGCCAGCCCTCTTCTGGCTGTGCCAGGTGGAGATTATAACAGAACATGGCCAAGATGTTAAAATGTTCATAAATGACCAGCAGGGTCAAATAATAATCACAGTGGTTATTACAGGTCAGCATCTCAGGAGCTAACATCCTACACACTCCATATACTTACCATAATATATACTACACACTGCATATACTAACTATAATACAACTCAATATTAGAAAGGTTTTCTTCATGTTTTGTCCACTCAGTGTATTTCTACATCTTATTTATGTGTACAACAGTCAGAGGTATCTGTCAGGTGAAATGGGTAGATGAGGTAGCACAGCTTCAACTCCTGGAATTACCATACGGTTGACTTATAGTTACCTAGTTATGAGAATGTATATGTTATTGTATTAAGGGAAGTATTAAGGGAAGATACCACCATGACTATGCCCCAAGACTAAGTAGGGGTGTATACAAATAATTAAATTAGAAATAACATTGTAATTCTATGGTGGACTGGACCCAGGTAGTAAGGTGTTACCTTGGAAACGTTGGCGGTAATCCTGCTGAGAGCAGCCAGAGACCTCCAGCTGAACGGACGGAGAGCCCCTCCCCTACATGGCTGGTCTACCTTCTCCACCACCACAGAGTAACTACAGGGAGTGGGATGGAGATAAATATTTCACATAAACACTATTTAAACAATTAGTGGATCTCAATGTAAATGTACTGTAATTCATACAAACCTTGCATGGTAGAAAGGTGGTCCTTTTCGGTAAAGCACTGCATGGAAGAGAACATACGGTACAAGACAATAAGACTAATAATTATCAGACTAATAATTATCAGCATCAAGAATCAACACATCTGAGTGTCCAGTGTTTTATGGTTGAAGGATCACAGTCAACCCATTAAACTAACAGTGAAACAAGGTCTATACTGCAAACATTCACAGTCAACCCATTAAACTAACAGTGAAACAAGGTCTATAC
>NW_019942685.1:269466-294149 GCF_002910315.2 Salvelinus sp. IW2-2015
TACTGCACAACTATTCACATCAACCCATTAATACTACAGTTGAATACAAGGTCTATAGCTGCAAACGATTCACAGTCAATGCGCCATTAACTAACAGTGAAACATAGGTCCTATATCTGCAAACATTCACAGTCAACCCATTTAAACTAACAGTGAAACCAAGGTCTATACTGCAAAACATTCAACAGCAACCTCATTTAAACACTAACAGAGAAACAAGGTCTATACTGCAAACTATTCACAGTCAACCCATTAACTAACAGTGAAACAAGGTCTATACTGCAAACATTTCAACAGTCAACCCATTAAACTAACAGTGAACAAGGTCTATACTGCAAACATTCACAGTCAACCCATTAAACTATCAAAACAGAAAGGGAAGAAACAAAGGTCTAAATACTGCAAACATCACAGCTCAACCCATTAAACTAACATGAAAACAAGGTCTATAACTGCATACAACATTCACACCTTAACCCATTAATATACAAAAAAGAGATCATGATGCAGATGAGCACTTAATTTTTCAGCATTTTTTTACATAAAATATAGATTTAGAGTTGAATAACAATTGGATAAATATCTCATTTTATTTGTCAATACACATGTTTAGCAGATGTTATTTCGGGTGTAGGTGAATGCATGTAGGACATATTACGGATTCTTATTCCGCAAGGACTTTACAGAATGCTCTGGCAACCCACAACGAGCAAAAGAAAAGAAACCTGAATAATACCCAACCAACTGAAAATCTGAGTGATGTAATGTTTAGTCTGAAGCTACTTTTAAACGTCCAAAGAAGAAAAAGACATACAAAATATATTTTAATTTATATAAGGACTGGATCCTAAATTAAGGCTATCCAAGCTTACAGAACACATCCAGACACAAACTAAGTTAGGCAGCGGGTGTGGCAAATGAGGTGTCAAAGCCCTTGAAGTCGCAACAATTGCAGGAGAGTTCAGGTCGAAGCTTCAATGGCTTCCCCCTGTTGCAGAGGTCATCACAATATAGTTACCTCTGGATGAATTTTTTTAATAAAAAATGAGAAGGCAGAGAAACTTTTTTTTTTTGGGATGGCTGCCGGCCAGCTTAATCCTATCCTACCTAGGATACGGGATAAAGTAATCCTTCTCAACCCCCCCCCCCCTTAAAAGATTTAGATGCACTATTGTAAAGTGGCTGTTCCACTGGATGTCATAAGGTGAATTGCACCAATTTGTAAGTCGCTCTGGATAAGAGCGTCTGCTAAATGACTTAAATGTAAATGTATACAATCGGGGGAGAAGGGCCTTGGTCAGGTAGGTGGCCAATAACCCGATGGTCCCTCTGACAGAGCTGCAGAGTTTCTCTGTGGAGATGGGAGAACCTTTCCAGAAGGACAAACCATTCTCTGCAGCACTCCACCAATCAGGATTTATGGTAGAGTGGACCGTCAGAAGCCACTCCTCAGTAAAAGGCAAGTGACAGCCCGCTTGGAGTTTACCAAAAGGCACCTAAAGGACACTCAGACCATGAGAAACAGATTCTCTGGTCTGAAGAAACCAAGATTGAACTCTTTGGCCTGAATGCCAAGTGTCACATCTAGAGGAAAGCTGGCACCACCTCCTACGGTGAAGCATGGTGGTGGCAGCATCATGCTGTGGGGATGTTTTCAGTGACAGGTAATGGGAGAACCTAGTCAGGATCGAGGGAAAGATGAACGGAGTAAAGTACAGAGAGATCCTTGATGAAAACATGCTCTCAGAGGGCGTCGAGGCCGTCAGACTGGGGCAAGATTGTAACATTCTCTGTTTCACGGAAACATTGGCTCACTCGGGATACGTTAGAGGACGGTACAGCGCTACCTGTTTTTTTCACGCATCGCACCGACAGAAACACTCTCGCTGGGAAACGACGGAGCGGGGGGGTATGCGTTATGATTAACGAGTCGTGGGTGTGATCATAACAACATACAGGAACTCAAGTCCTTTTGTTCAACTGACCTAGAATTCCTTACCCATCAAATGCCGACCGCATTATCTACAAAAGAGAATTCTTTTCGATATAATCCCAGCCGTGTATATCCCCACCAAGCAGACACCTCGACAGCCATGAAAGAACTTCATTGGACCTCTATGTAAACTGGAAACCACATATCCTGAGGCTGCATTTATTGTAGCTGGGGATTTTAATTAAACAAGACTAATCTGAAAACAAAGACTCCCTAAACATTTTATCAGCATATTTGAATGCGCGACCTGTGCTGGAAAAATTCTGGATCATTGCTACTCTAACTTCCGCGATGCATACAAAGCCCTCCTCGCCCTCCTTTCCGGCAAATCTGACCACGACTCCATTTGGTTGTTCGCACCTATGGAACTAGAAACTAAAACAGGAAACGCCCGTGCTCAAGGTCTGTTCAACAGCTAGTCCGAACAATTGGATTCGACACTTCAAAGATTGCTTCGATCACGTGGACTGGGATATTTTCCGGATAGCGTCGAACAAACATTGATGTACACGCTGATTCGGTGAGCGAGTTTATAGCAAGGTGCCATCGACTTAAATGTAAATGTAACAATCGGGGGAGAAGGGCCTTGGTCAGGTAGGTGGCCAATAACCCGATGGTCCCTCTGACAGAGCTGCAGAGTTTCTCTGTGGAGATGGGAGAACCTTCCAGAAGGACAACCATCTCTGCAGCACTCCACCAATCAGGACTTTATGGTAGAGTGGACCGTCAGAAGCCACTCCTCAGTAAAAGGCACATGACAGCCCGCTTGGAGTTTACCAAAAGGCACCTAAAGGACACTCAGACCATGAGAAACAAGATTCTCTGGTCTGAAGAAACCAAGATTGAACTCTTTGGCCTGAATGCCAAGTGTCACATCTAGAGGAAAGCTGGCACCACCCCTACGGTGAAGCATGGTGGTGGCAGCATCATGCTGTGGGGATGTTTTCAGTGACAGGTAATGGGAGACTAGTCAGGATCGAGGGAAAGATGAACGGAGTAAAGTACAGAGAGATCCTTGATGAAAACCTGCTCCAGAGGGCTCAGGACCTCAGACTGGGGCAAAGATTGTAACATTCTCTGTTTCACGGAAACATGGCTCACTCGGGATACGTTAGAGACGGTACAGCRACCTGTTTTTTTCACGCATCGCACCGACAGAAACATCTCTCTGGAAAGACGAAGGGCGGGGGGGTATGCCTTATGATTAACGAGTCGTGGTGTGATCATAACAACATACAGGAACTCAAGTCCTTTTGTTCAACTGACCTAGAATTCCTTACCATCAAATGCCGACCGCATTATCTACAAAGAGAATTCTTTTCGATTATAATCCCAGCCGTGTATATCCCCCCCAAGCAGACACCTCGACAGCCATGAAAGAACTTCATTGGACTCTATGTAAACTGGAAACCACATATCCTGAGGCTGCATTTATTGTAGCTGGGGATTTTAATTAACAAGACTAATCTGAAAACAAGACTCCCTAAATTTTATCAGCATATTGAATGCGCGACCTGTGCTGGAAAAATTCTGGATCATTGCTACTCTAACTTCCGCGATGCATACAAAGCCCTCCCTCGCCCTCCTTTCGGCAAATCTGACCACGACTCCATTTTGTTGTTCCCAGCCTATGGACAGAAACTAAAACAGGAAACGCCCGTGCTCAGGTCTGTTCAACGCTAGTCCGAACAATTGGATTCGACACTTCAAGATTGCTTCGATCACGTGGACTGGGATATTTTCCGGATAGCGTCGAACAACATTGATGTACACGCTGATTCGGTGAGCGAGTTTAATAGCAAGTGCATCGGTGATGTTGTACCCACGGCGACAATTAAAACCTTCCCCAACCAGAAACCGTGGATTGATGGCAGCATTCGCGCAAAACTGAAAGCGCAAACCACTGCTTTCAATCAGGGCAAGGCGACCGGAAACATGACCGAATACAAACAGTGTAGCTATTCCCTCCGCAAGGCAATCAAACAAGCTAAGCGTCAGTATAGAGACAAAGTAGAGTTGCAATTCAACGGTTCAGACACGAGAGGTATGTGGCAGGGTCTACAAAAAGAGAACCAGCCCCGTCATGGACCCCAATGTCTTGCTCCCAGACAAACTAAAATTCTTTGCTCGCTTTGAGGACAATAGTGCCACCGACACGGCCCGCTACCAAAATCTGCGGACTCTCTTTCACCGCAGCCAACGTGAAACATTTAAACGTGTTAACCCTCGCAAGGCTGCCGGCCCAGACGGCATCCCTAGCCGCGTCCTCAGAGCATGCGCAGACCAGCTGGCTGGTGTGTTTACGGACATATTCAATTAAATCCCTATCCCAGTCTGCTGTTCCCACATGCTTCAAGAGGGCCACCAATGTTCCTGTTCCCAAGAAAGCTAATGTAACTGAGCTAAATGACTATCGCCCCGTAGCACTCACCTCCGTCATCATGAAGTGCTTTGAGAGACTAGTCAAGGATCATAGCACCTCTACCCTACCTGATACCCTAGACCCACTCCAATTTGCTTACCGCCCCAATAGGTCCGCAGACGACGCAATCACACTGCCCTAACCCATCTGGACAAGAGGAATACCTATGTAAGAATGTTGTTCATCGACTACAGCTCAGCATTTAACACCATAGTACCCTCCAAACTCGTCATTAACCTCGTGGCCATGCACGCCTCCAACTCAATCATCAAGTTTGCAGACGACACTACAGTGGTAGGCTTGATTACCAACAATGACGAGATGGCCTACATGGAGGAGGTGAGGGCCCTCGGAGTGTGGTGTCAGGAAAATAACCTCACACTCAACGTCAACAAAACAAAGGAGATGATTGTGGACTTCAGGAAACAGCAGAGGGAGCACCCCGCTATCCACATCGACGGGACAGTAGTGGAGAAGGTGGAAAGTTTTAAGTTTGGCGTACACATCACGGACAAACTGAAATGGTCCACCCGCACAGACAGCATGGTGAAGAAGGTGCAACAGCGCCTCTTCAACCTCAGGAGGCTGAAGAAATTTGGTTTGTCACCTAAAACCCTCACAAACTTTTATAGATGCACAATTGAGAGCATCCTGTCGGGCTGTATCACCGTCTGGCAGGGCAACAACCGCAGGGCTCTCCAGAGGGTGGTGAGGTCTGCCCAACGCATCACTGGGGGCAATCTACCTGCCCTCCAAGACACCAATATCAAAGGATGGCCAGGATGCTCTCAATTGTGCATCTATAAAAGTTTGTGAGGGTTTTAGGTGACAAACCAAATTTCTTCAGCCTCCTGAGGTTGGAGGCGCTGTTGCGCCTTCTTCACCACACTGTCTGTGTGGGTGGAACATTTAAGTTTATCGGTAATGTGTACGCGAGGAACTTTCCACCTTCTCCACTGGTGTCCCGTCAATATAGACCGGGGGGTGCCCCCTCTGCTGTTTCCTGAAGTCCACAATCATCTCCTTTGTTTTGTTGTTATTTTCCTGACACCGCACTCTGAGCCCTCACCTCCTCCCTGTTTCATCGTTGTTGGTAATCAAGCCTACTTGTCGTCTGCAAACTTGATGATTGAGTTGGAGGCGTGCGTGGCCATGCAGTCATGGGTGAACAGGGAGTACAGGAGGTGCCTGAGCACACGCCCTTGTGGGGCCCCAGTGTTGAGGATCAGCGAAGTGGAGATTATGTTTCCTATCTTCACCATCTTGGGGGCGGCCCGTCAGGAAGTCCAGGACCCAATTGCACAGGGCGGGGTTGAGACCCAGGGCCAGCTTAATGAGTTTGGAGGGTACTATGGTGTTGAATGCTGTGCTATTGTCAATGAAAAGCATGCTTACATAGGTATTCCTCTTGTCCAGAAGGGATAGGGCAATGTGCAGGCGATTGCATCATCGCTGGACCTATTGGGGCAGTAAGCAAAGTGGGTCTAGGGTGATAGGTAAGGTGGAGGTGATATGATTCTTGACTAGTCTCTCAAAGCACTTCATGATGATAGAAGTGAGTGCTACAGGGCGATAGTCATTTACTTTTGCATTCTTGGGAACAGGAACATTGGTGGCCCTCTTGAAGCATGCGGGAACAGCAGACTGGGATAGGGAGAGATTGAAAATGTCCGTAAAGCTGGTCTGCGCTTGCTCTGAGATGCCGCCTGGGCCGGCAGCCGTGCGAGGGTTAACACGTTTAAATGTGTTACGTCGGCCACCGTCCTTGGTAGCTGGCCGCGTCGGTGGCACTGTTAAAAGAAAAATCTGCCGTTTCCAGCTACAACAGTCATTTACAAGATTAACAATGTCTACACTGTATTTCTCATCAATTTGATGGACAAAAAAATGTGCTTTTCTTTCAAAAACGATTTCTAAGTGACACCAAACTTTTGAAAGGTAGTGTGAATATACATACATATATATATGTATGCGTATATATGTCAATGAATTGGCAAGGGCACTAGAACAGCCTACAATTAATGAATTATTAACTCACTGAGGTCAGTCCCGTACTTCACCCCAGGCTTGGGCACCCACCCCCTGCTGCGGAAGTAATGGTAGGCCATGTATGCCGTCTCAAAGTGGGGTTGGACCGACCGGAACATCTCCCACAGCTGGAGCACCGATAATGGTTCCTGAAGAGGAAGTCAGAATAAGCAAGACTCGCACTAAACAAACATGCACCATAACAGCAAAGGCTTTAGTTAATAAGACYTATATGTTTCTAAGACTGTAGCTTCTTACCTCATTGTAGTAAACTGAAAGGCATCCTAATGCATAGACCAAGAAGAAAGCCTGAAAGAAYAAAATAATGTTCAAAAGATCAGAAAAAGAGAAATACAGTGCAGTCTTAGAGGGAGGAGCCTACTCCTAAAGTCTAAAATGGCATCTATCCCATAGATCAGTGGTCACCAACCAGTCAATCGTGATCGACTGGTCTATCGCCAAGCCTTTCCTAGTAGATTGCCAAACATTTCTGTAAAAAGCCCAATGATAAAGCCTTGCATTCCTATTTTGTTTAGCTCTGTCTGGTAGCGGTAGGTGCACTTGATTCAGCTGGCCTGCGCACCGGGTAGTCAGAGTGTTCCGATTTTGAACCATTTCATGTGTCTGAAGGTACAAACTCCCCCTACCGGGCAGGCCTGGAGAGCAAATCAAGTGCACTTATAGGCCTACCGCTAGCCTATCAAATAGCTCAGATCACCTGCAGCTTCCACGATCCCACAGCGAAGTTGATAGTCAACTACACCTCCTGATGTAATGGAGGTAATTTAGAGATATCAGCACCTCCTGGTGTAATTTAGAGATATCAGCACCTCCTGGTGTAATTTAGAGATATCAGCACCTCCTGGTGTAATTTAGAGGATATAGCAACCTCCTGGTAATTTAGAGATATCAGCACCTCCTGGTGTAATTTAGAGATATCAGCCCCTCCTGGTGTAATTTAGAGATATCAGCAACCTCCTGGTGTAAATTTAGAGATATCAGCACCTCCTGGTGTAATTTAGAGATATCAGCACCTCCTGGTGTAATTTAGAAGATATCAGCACCTCCTGATGTAAATTTAGAGATATCAGCACCTCCTGATGTAATTTAGAGATATCAGCACCTCCTGATGTAATTTAGAGATATCAGCACCTCTGATGTAATGGAGGTAATTTAGAGATATCAGCACCCTCTGATGTAATGGAGGTAATTTAGAGATATCAGCACCTCCTGATGTAATGGAGGTGAATAAATTTTTAAAATTTTTTTTAATTATTAATTAATTTAGGAGATTCAGCAGCAGGTCATGATGAGATTGGTGCCTCTTTGGTGAAATCACTGTCTTCCTCGATTACTGAGCCTCTAACGTACAATGCAGTCGGAAAGTATTCAGACCCCTTCCTTTTCTCCACATTTTGTTACGTTGCAGCCTTATTCTAAATTMGATTTTTTTTTWYATTCCCGTCATCAATCTACACACAATACCCCATAATGACAAAGCAAAAACAGGTTTTTAGAAATGTTTGCAAATGTATTAACAAAAAAGAGAAATATCATATTTACATAAGTATATGGACCCTTTGCTTTGAGCCTCAAAATTCAGCTCAGGTGCATCCTGTTTCCATTGAAGATCCTTGAGATGTTTCTACAACTTGATTGGAGTCCACCTGTGGTAAATTCAACTGATTGGATATGATTTGGAAAGGCACACACCTGTCTATATAAGGTCCTACAGTTGACAGTGCATGTCAGAGAAAAACCAAGCCATGAGGTCGAAGGAATTGTCCGTACAGCTCCGAGACAGAATTGTGTTGAGGCACAGATCTGGGGAAGGGTAACAAGACATTTCTGCAGCATTGAAGCAAGAACACAGTGGCCTCCATCATTCTTAAAAGGAAGAAGTTCGGAACCACCAAGACTCCGGCTAGAGCTGGCCGCCCGGGTAAACAGCAATCGGGGGAGAAGGGCCTTGGTCAGGGAGGTGACCAAGAACCCGATGGTCACTCTGCCAGAGAAACTCTGGAGCTCTGTCAATGGGAGAACCTTCCAGAAGGACAACCATCTCTGCAGCACCAACAACCAGGCCTTTATGCTAGTGTGTCCAGACGGAAGCCACAAAAAGGCACATGACAGCCCGCTTGGCGTTTGCCAAAAGGCATCTAAAGGACTATGACCATGAGAAACAAGATTCTCTGGTCTGATGAAAACAAGATTGGCCTGAATGCCAAGTGTCACGTCTTAAGGAAACCTGGCACCATCCCTATGTTGAAGCATGGTGGTGGCAGCATCATGCTGTGAGGATGTTTTTCTGCGGCAGGTACTGAGAGACTAGTCAGGATCGAGGGAAAGATGAACGGAGCAAAGTACAGAGAGATCCTTGATGAAAACCTGCTCCAGAGTGCTCAGGACCTCAGACTGGGACGAAGGTTCACCTTCCAACAGGACAACGACTAAGCACACAAGCAACAACGCAGGAAAGGCTTCGGGACAAGTCTCTGAATGTTCTTGAGTGGCCCAGCCAGAGCCCGGACTTGAACATCTCTGGAAAGACCTGAAAATAGCTGTGCAGCAACGCTCCCCATACAACCTTATAGCTTGAGAGGATCTGCAGAGAAGAATAGGAGAAACTCCCCAAATACAGGTGTGCCAAGCTTGTAGCGTCATACCCAAGAAGACTTGATGCTGTAATCACTGCCAAAGGTGCATCAACAAAGTACTGAGTAAAGGGTCTGAATTATTCTTCTGAAAATGTGATACTTCTGTTTATTTTTTATAAATTTGCTAACATTTCTAATAATCTGTTTTTGCTTTGTCATTATGGTGTATTGTGTGTAGATTTGATGAGGGAAATAAACGATTTAATCAATTTTAGAATAAGGCTGTAATGTAACAAAATGTGGCAAAGTCAAGGGGTCTGAATACTTTCCAAATGCACTGTATACCTCACGTGTTGAAATATAATTTTAAAATGGTTGGTGAAGAACAACATTGGCAGGGCAATTCAAGCATAGCCAATATGCAGTGATAATGTATTGGGCCTACAGCCTACTGCACAAACCTCATTGCTACAGTACTTTTTAATAGGTTAATGTTGCAAAGACTTACGATTTTTTAAAAGTCATTAAAAAAAAGTTTGAGCAGTAGATCTCGGCCTGCATTTTGACTCAGAAAGTGATCTTGGCTCATAAAATGTTGCTTTACAACACCCTAGATAATGGCACTCTAGTGTACTAGGGGCACAGTATTGGTGGTACTAGTGGAGGTGTCATCAGGACAGGGAGGGTGGTGGGGACAGAGGACAGGGAGGGTGGTGGGGACAGAGGACAGGGAGGGTGGTGGGAACAGAGGACAAGGGAGGGTGGTGACGACAAGGGAGGGTGGTGACGACAAGGGAGGGTGGTGACGACAAGGGAGGGTGGTGACGACAAGGGAGCGTTGTACGACAGTTGGACAGGGAGGTGTTGTGAGGACGTGGGAGCAGGGAGGGTTGTGAGGACAGTGGAGCAGGGAGGGTTGGAGACAGTGGAACGGGAGGGTTTGGGGACAGTGGACAGGGGGGGTTGTGGGGACAGTGGACAGGGAGGGTTGTGAGGACAGTGGAGGAGGCGTTGTGGGGGACAGTGGTACAGGGATGGTTGTGGGGACGGCGGACAGGGATGGTTTGTGAGGACAGTGGATAGGGAGGGTTGTGGGGAACGTGGACAGGGATGGTTGTGGGGACAGCGGACAGGATGGTTGTGAGGACAGGGAGGGTTGTGAGGACAGTGGATGAGGAGGGTTGTGAGGACAGTGGATAGGGAGGGTTGTGGGGACAGTGGATAGGGAGGGTTGTGGGGACAGTGAGGGATGGTGGGGGGACAGTGGACAGGGAGGGTTGTGAGGACAGTGGAGCGTTGTGGGGAAGTGACAGGGATGGTTGTTGAGGACAGGGAGGGTTGTGAGGAAGTGGATAGGGAGGGTTGTGGGGACAGTGACAGGGATGGTTTGTGGGCAGCGGGAAGGGATGGTTTGGGGACGGGAGGGTTGTGAAGGACAGTGGATAGGGAGGGTTGTGGGGGACGGCGGTGAGTGAGTCACTCAGCCTCACTTCAGAACACTAACAGCTCTTGTGAGGTCAACAATCACCTCCATACCTCTCTACACTCAGCAGACCTCACACCACCAGCAAACCCCTCAGACGACCCCACACCAGCAAACCCCTCAGACCTCACACCACCAGCAAACCCATCAGACCTCACACACCAGCAACCCCATCAGACCTCACACCACCAGCAAACCCCATCAGACCTCACAACCACCAGCAACCCCATCAGACTCACACGCACCATCAGCCCCACCAGCAGACCCATCAGACCTCACACCAGCAGACCCATCAGACCTCACGACCACAGCCCCATGCAGCACCTCACACCAGCAGACCCCATCAGACCCTCAGACCACCAGAGACCCATCATACCCCACAGCAGACCATCAGACCTCACCCAGCAGACCCCATCAGACCTCACACCAGCAGACCCCATCAGACCTCACACCAGCAGACCCCATCAGACCTCACAAGACCATCATACCTCAACAGCAGACCCATCAGACTCACACCAGCAGACCCCATCAGACCTCACACCAGCAGACCCCATCAGACCTCACACCAGCAGACCCCATCAGACCCACACCAGCAGACCCCATCAGACCTCACACCAGCAGACCCCATCAGACCTCACACCAGCAGACCCCATCAGCACTCACACCAGCAACCCATCAGACCTCACCACCAGCAGACCCCATCAACCTCACACCAGCAGACCCATCAGAAAAAACAAAACCATGTATTTGCTGGAGTGTCAGAGCTGAGCTGTTGATTATTCCAGAGTCATGAGGACTGAGGGTTGGTCCTAGGACTGACACACATGTTTCAATAACACAACTCCTCCTCATCATCATCATCATCATCAGATCCAGCTGTGACAATAGAATCCTTATTAACATGTTATTGATTCCCTCTATCACAGCCAAACTACGGTTCAGGACAACTAGAGTAGAGAAGATACAGAGAAGAGCAGAGTGGATGGTGTCTTACCTCCTCCAGAGTCAGTTGAAGGTACTCTAGCAGCCTGAAGGGTTGACTCTACACACTCTCCTCACTGTCATCCCTGGCCCTGCTCTGCCCTGCTGGAACACACAGAACCACAAAACATCAGATAGACAATGATCCCAGAACACATGATCCCAGACACATGATCCCAGACACATGATCCCAGAACACATGATCCGAAAACATGATCCCAGAACACATGATCCCAGAACACATGATCCCAGAACACATGATCCCAGAACACATGATCCCAGACACATGAGTGTTTGGCGGGGGGTTTTCCTTGGCCCATGCACTCTAGCGACTCCTTGTGGCGGGCCGGCTCTTACAAGCTGATTCAGTCACAGCCGTATATAATCACAGCCGTATATATTCCCCCCAAGCAGACACATCGATGGCCCTGAACGAACTTTATCTGACTCTTGTAAACTGGAAACCACACACCCTGAGGCTGCATTCATCGTAGCTGGGGATTTTAACAAGGCTAATCTGAAAACAAAACTCCCTATATTCTATCAGCATATCGATTGTGCTACCAGGGCTCGTAAAACCTTGGATCATTGTTATACTAACTTCCGCGACGCATATAAGGCCCTCCCCCGCCCTCCTTTCGGAAAAGCTGACCACGACTCCATTTTGTTGCTTCCAGCCTACAACAGAAACTAAAACAGCAGGCTCCCGCGCGTCAGGTCTGTTCAACGCTGGTCCGACCAATCTGATTCCACGCTTCAAGACTGCTTCGATCACGTGATTGGGTATGTTCCGCATTGCGTCCACACAACACATTGACGAATACGCTGATTCGTGAGCGAGTTCATTAGAAAGTGCATTGACGATGTCGTACCCACAGCAACGATTAAAATATTCCCAAATAAGAAAACGGTGATTGATGGCAGCATTCGCGTGAAACTGAAAGCGCGAACCACTGCTTTTAACCAGGGCAAGGTGACCTGAAACATGACCGAATACAAACAGTGTAGCTATTCTCTCCGCAAGGCAATCAAACAAGCTAAGTCCCAGTATAGAGACAAAGTAGTCGCAATTTCAACAGCTCAGACACAAAAGGTATGTGGCAGGGTCTACAGTCAATCACGGATTACAAGAAGAAAACCAGCCCCGTCGCGGACCAGGATGTCTTGCTCCCAGACAGGCTAAATAACTTTTTTGCTCGCTTTGAGGACAATACAGTGCACTGACACGGCCCGCTACCAAAACCTGCGGGCTCTCCTTCACTGCAGCCGAGGTGAGTAAACATTTAAACGTGTTAACCCTCGCAAGGCTGCAGGCCCAGACGGCATTCCTCAGCCGCGTCCTCAGAGCATGCGCAGACACCTGGCTGGTGTGTTTAAGGACATATTCAATCAATCCTTATCCCAGTCTGCTGTTCCCACATGCTTCAAGAGGGCCACCATTGTTCCTGTTCCCAAGAAAGCTAAGGTAACTGAGCTAAATGACTATCGCCCCGTAGCACCTCACTTCCGTCAGCATGAAGTGCTTTGAGAGACTAGTCAAGGACCATATCACCTCCACCCTACCTGACACCCACTCCAATTTGCTTACCGACCCAATAGGTCCACAGACGACGCAATCGCAACCACACTGCACACTGCCCTAACCCATCTGACAAGAGGAATACCTATGTGAGAATGCTGTTCATCGACTACAGCTCAGCATTTAACACCCTAGTACCCTCCAAACTCGTCATCAAGCTCGAGACCCTGGGTCTCGACCCCCGCTTGTGCAACTGGGCCTGGACTTCCTGACGGGCCGCCCCAGGTGGTGAGGGTAGGAAACAATATCTCCACCCCGCTGATCCTCAACACTGGGGCCCCACAAGGGTGGTTCTGAGCCTCTCCGGTACTCCCTGTTCACCCACGACTGCGTGGCCATGCACGCCTCCAACTCAATCATAAGTTTGCGGACGACACTACAGTGGTAGGCTTGATTCAAACAACGACGAGACGGCCTACAGGGAGGAGGTGAGGGCCCTCGGAGTGTGGTGTCAGGAAAATAACCTCACACTCAACGTCAACAAAACAAAGGAGATGATTGGTGGACTTCAGGAAACAGCAGAAGAAGCACCCCCCTATCCACATCGACGGGATAGTAGTGGAGAAGGTGGAAAGTTTTAAGTTCCTCGGTGTACACATCACGGACAAACTGAATTGGTCCACCCACACAGACAGCATGTGAAGAAGCGCAGCAGCGCCTCTTCAAACCTCAGGAGGCTGAAGAAATTCGGTTGTCACCAAAGCACTCACAAACTTCTACAGATGCACAATCGAGAGCATCCTGTCGGGTTGTATCACCGCCTGGTACGGCAACTGCTCCGCCCACAACGTAAGGCTCTCCAGAGGGTAGTGAGGTCTGCACAACGCATCACCGGGGGCAAACTACCTGCCCTCCAGGACACCTACACCACCCGATGTCACAGGAAGGCCATAAAGATCATCAAGGACAACAACCACCCAAGCCACTGCTGTTCACCGCCTATCATCCAGAAGGCGAGGTCAGTACAGGTGCATCAAAGCAGGGACCGAGAGACTGAAAAACAGCTTCTATCTCAAGGCCATAGACTGTTAAACAGCCACACACTACATTTAGTGGCCGCTGCCAACATACTGACTCAACTCCAGCCACTTTACTAATGGAATTGATGGAAATTATGTAAAAATGTATCACTAGCCACTTTAAACAATGCCACTTAATATAATGTTAACATACCCTACATTACTCATCTCATATGTATATGTATATACTGTACTGTATATCATCCACTGCATCTTGCCATCTTTATGTAATACATGCATCACTAGCCACTTTAAACAATGCCACTTAATATAATGTTTACATACCCTACATTACTCATCTCATATGTATAGACTGTACACTATACCATCTACTGCATCTTGCCTATGCCGTTCTGTACCATCACTCATTTATATATCTTTATGTACATATTCTTTATCCCTTTACACTTGTGTGTATAAGGTAGTAGTTGTGGAATTGTTAGGTTAGATTACTTGTTGGTTATTACTGCATTGTCGGAACTAGAAGCACAAGCATTTCGCTACACTCGCATTAACATCTGCTAACCATGTGTATGTGACAAATAAAATTTGATTTGATTACCTTGACAACACTATTCTCCTCTTCCTCCTCCATCACCAGTACATACTCATACCCACGGTCTGCCCCCTGTCGGCCTGCGTCTGTCTGTCTATCTCTCTGCAGGGTGAGGGTCTCCAGCACGCTGTCCTCCAGGCGACAGCCACAGTCAACCAGCCAGTCATCATGCCTGGGGCACCGGACCGTAGCCAGGGCCGCTGGGTCTATCTGCTGGGGCTCCTGGGTGTAAAGCTCAGACAGTGGGTCGAACCGACCATCTCCTTCACTCCTAGGCCTCTTAGCTTGGGAACACTGACTGTCCTGCTCCCCCTGATCCTCTGGGCTCCAAGAGTCTGATGCCTGGCCCTGCTGTCTCCCTGTCCCTGCCTGCTCTGAGGCCATGTCCTGGGGTTTACCTGCCCCTGTTTCCTCACTCCTGTGAGGGCTGGCTGGGCAGTCATCATTTCCATTTTCCTCTCTGAGCTCTGGCTCCATTGGCTGACAAAGTCTCTGCAGCATCTGATTGACAACCTCCTCCTCCAATCCTTGAGCTAGGAGTACGTCCCGTGCCCAGCTCAAATGCTTCTGGTACCTGGGAGAGAGGAGACAGGTAGACTCATGCTGTGTAACTGGTAGACAGCAATACACTACATGATCAAAAGTAAGTGGACACCTGCTCGTCAAACATCTCATTCCAAAATCATGGGCATTAATATGGAGTTGTTCCCCCCCCTTTGCTGTTCCTTCACTGGAACTAAAGGGCCTAGCCCAAACTATGAAAAACAGCCCCAGACCATTATTTCTCCATCAAACTTTACAGTTGGCACTATGCAGTCGGGCAGGTAGTGTTCTCCTGGCATCCGCCAAACCCAGATTCATCCATTGGACTGCCAGATGGTGAAGCGTGATTCATCACTCCAGAGAACGTGTTTCCACTGCTCCAGAGTCCAATGGCGGTGAGCTTTACACCACTCCAGCCGACGCTTGGCATTGCGCATGGTGATCTTAGGTTTGTGTGATGCTGCTCGGCCATGGAAACCCATTTCATGAAGCTCCAGACAGTTCTTGTGCTGACTTGCTACCAGAGGCAGTTTAGAACTCAGTAGTGAGTGTTGCAACAGAGGACAGACGATTTTTACACACTTCAGCACTCCGAGGTCCCGTTCTGTGAGCTTGTGTGGCCTACCACTTCTTGGCTGAGCCGTTGTTGCTCCTAGACGTTTCCACTTCACAATAACAYCACTTACAGTTGACCGGGACAGCTCTAGCAGGGCAGAAATGTGACAAACTGACTTGTTGGAAAGGTGGCATCCTATGACTGTCACGTTGAAAGTCACTGAGCTCTTCTGTACGGACCATTGTCAGCAACGGATGTGGCTGAAATAGCAGAGTCCACTAATTCAAAGGGGTGTCCACATACTTTTGTATATAGAGTTGAAGTCGGAAGTTTACATACACTTAGGTTGGAGTCATTAAAACTTGTTTTTCAACCGCTCCACAAATTTCTTGTTAACAATCTATAGTTTTGGCAAGTCGTTTAGGACATCTACTTTGTGCATGACAAGTAATCGTTCCAACAATTGTTTACAGACAGATTATTTCACTGTATCACAATTCCAGTGGGTCAGAAGTTTACATACACTAAGTTGACTGTGCCTTTACGCAGCTTGGAAAATTCCAGAAAATGATATCATGGCTTTAGAAGCTTCTGATAGGCTAATTTACATAATTTGAGTCAATTGGAGGTGTACCTGTGGATGTATTTCAAGGCCTACCTTCAAACCCAGTGCCTCTTTTTTGATATCATGGGAAAATCAAAAGAAATCAGCCAAGACCTCCACAAGTCTGGTTCATCCTTGGAAGCAATTTCCAAATGCCTGAAGGTACCACATTCATTTGTACAAACAATAGTACGCAAGTATAAACACCATGGGACCACGCAGCCATCATACCGCTCAGGAAGGAGACGCGTTGTGTCTCCTAGAGATGAAKGTACTTTTGTGCGAAAAGTGCAAATCAATCCCAGAACAGCAGCAAAGGACCTTGTGAAGATGCTGCACGAAACAGGTACAAAAGTATCTATATCCACAGTAAAACGAGTCCTATATCGACATAACCTGAAAGACCGCTCAGCACGGAAGAAGCCACTGCTCCAAAACCGCCATAAAAAAGCCAGACTACGGTTTGCAACTACACATGGGGACAAAGAGGGTACTTTTTGGACAAATGTCCTCTGGTCTGATGAAACAAAAATAGAACCGTTTGGCCATAATGACCATCATTAAGTTTGGAGGAAAAAGGGGGATGCTTGCAAGCCAAAGAACACCATCCTAACCGTGAAGCACGGGGGTGGCAGCATCATGTTATGGGGGTGCTTTACTGCAGGAGGGACTGGTGCACTTCACAAAATAAATGGCATCATGAGGCAGGAAACTGATGTGGATATATTGAAGCAACATCTCAAGACATCAGTCAGGAAGTTAAAGCTTGGTCACAAATGGGTCTTCCAAATGGACAATGACCTCAAGCATACTTCCAAACTTGTGGCAAAATGGCTTAAGGACAACAAAGTCAAGGTATTGGAGTGGCTATGATAAAGCCCTGACCTCAATCCTATAGAAAATTTGTGTGCAGAACTGAAAAAGTGTGTGCCAGCAAGGAGGCCTACAAACCTGACTCAGTTACACCAGCTCTGTCAGGAGGTATGGGCCAAAATTCACCCAACTTATTGTGGGAAGCTTGTGGAAGGCTACCCGAAACGTTTGACCCAAGTTAAACTATTTAAAGGCAATGCTACCAAATACTAATTGTGTGTATGTAAACTTCTTACCCACTGGGAATGTGATGAAAGAAATAAAAGCAGAAATAAATCATTCTCTACTATTATTCTGACATTTCACATTCTTAAAATAAAGTGGTGATCCTAACTGACCTAAGACCGGGAATTTTTACCAGGATTAATGTTAGGAATAGTGAAAAACTGAGTTTAAATGTATTTGGCTGGGGCCTCCCGGGTGGCGCAGTGGTCTACGTGGTGGTCTACGGCCGCGACCGGGACCGTGGGGCGACGCACAATTGGCCTAGCGTCGTCCGGGTTAGGGAGGGTTTGGCCGGGAGGGATATCCTTGTCTCAACGCGCACCAGCGACTCCTGTGGCGGGCCGGGCGCAGTGCTCGCTAACCAAGGCAGCCAGGTGCACGGTGTTTCCTCCGACACATTGGTGCGGCTGGCTTCCTGGTTGGAGGCGCGCTGTGTTAAGAAGCAGTGCGGCTTGGTTGAGTTGTGTTTCGGAGGACGCATGGCTTTCGACCTTCGTCTCTCCCGAGCCCGTACGGGAGTTGTAGCGATGAGACAAGATAGTAATTACTAACAATTGGATCCCATGAAATTGGGMAGAAAAGGGGGTAAAATTAAAAATATATTAAAAATATTAAAAAATAATAATAATACATGTATTTGGCTAAGGTGATTGTAAACTTCCGAATTCAACTGTATAGTGTATCATAAGATGAATGCACTAAGTTGCTGTGTGTGAGTGTCTGCTAAATGACTAAAATGTAGAGGGAGGAGAGGAGTGAGATCTGCAAGGCCATGATGCTGGAACTAAAACACAGATCAGAGGTCAGACTGAGGGTTTACTCTGCTAGCTAGTTTGTTAAATAACATGCTGCTGTTTCCTGCCATGCTTCCTCTGGTCAACTCTATCAACTCAAAACATTTTACATGTATCAGAATGTGGCTTCTTGTTTTACCATTCTATTCCATTGTACTGTATATTCTACTGTACTCTGTCATAACATACACCAGTCAGCAACGGGTGTGGCTAAAATAGAAGAATCCACTAATTTGAAGGGGTATACACATACTGCTGTATATTTAGTGTACCTTCAGAACATTCAAATGAAAGCTATTACTGTTTGTGTCGACTGCTGTAGCCATCTAGTCCTGCTCTATCAACAGCGACTTACTTGAACAGGGAGATGACGGGTAGAACTCTCTCACCAAACTCTACAGAGACAGAGGGAGGACACGTTAAGATGGGCCAGTTCTACAACACTGTTGACCAATGCAATTATAGACAAGCCTGGTGAATACTCACTTTCCCATTGGTGTGAGATACTGTGGTCTGGTCTGCTTCTTGACAAGATGCCTTTACCAAAGTAACCCTTGATTTAAAAAAAAAACATGACAAAGTCAAAATGCGCAGCTCCATAATCTTGGAACAGAACGAATTATTTTACTATGGCTAGTTACTGAAGTAGTGAGGGACTAGTAGCTAGCTTCATCATACTAACGTTAGTAGGCTCCTCTCAACAGTGAATGTTTATTGAATATTTAGCTAAACAACTGTGTTTAATCAACAGAGCCTGCTGGCTGCTACACACCTTGCCGTAGAGAGCTTGTATGTGTTCAGGGTCCCTGACAACGACATGCTGGTTGACCATATCTGCTCTGTAGATTATGGTCTGCTGCAGCCTCGCATCCACCGCAGCAAGAGGGACAGGAAACGGGGCGTCGTACGCCTCATACACTCTGGGCCGCCGTTTGGGTGCCTGGAACACCGCATCCATCATGGCGTTAAGTATGGACGTATCTGACAACACATATGTTATTTGCTTCTCCTCTTGTATGGATGCGTTACATTACTAGAACAAGCCGTAATGTGGAACACACGCTGTTCAATGAGTGTTACACGAATTCCTTCCGTCGGAACACACTGGTATATTACACTTCGGTCCTAGCCACACTGAGTGTAATAAAGATTTCCAACCAGTAAGAGGGGATGTTTGTCATGTTAATGCCTGTTAGGGTCAGAAAGCCAGTGTACTATCTATTCTACAACCTCGATCACACTCAATTAGTAGGCTTACAATTGTTTAAGGTCAACATCTTCAGACTATGATGTGTACTAATGTTTCAGAGTTTATCAGCATCAGACCTGCCTTATTCTCACATTGAAACATAGTTTTTGTGTCTAATAGGATAAAACACACATTATGTTAACATCTGACTCCAGAGTAAACTGTTCTTGCCATTTGTAGTCCATGACAGTTCAGATTTACATATGCTACTTTTTCACCAAGTAGTTTGTATGTAGTGAACTACTTTTTTAAAGTAACTTTAGTGAACTAAACTATACTTAAGGGGAGCTTTAGTGTAGATTAACTTCTTCTAGTGTGAAGTAATTGGTATCTTGGTAATCTATCTTTTTAGAGTAGCTTCCCCAACATTGGTTAATGTTGATGTTTAGAGTAGCTTCCCCAACACTGATTAATGTTGATGTTTAGAGTAGCTTCCCCAACACTGATTAATGTTGATGTTTAGAGTAAGCTTTACCCCCACACTGACTAATGTTGATGTTTAGAGTAGCTTCCCCAACATGATTAATGTTTGATGTTTAGAGTAGCTTCCCCAACACTGATTAATGTTGATGTTTAGAGTAGCTTCCCAACACTGATTAATGTTGATGTTTAGAGTAGCTTCCCAACACTGATTAATGTTGATGTTTTAGAGTAGCTTCCCCAACACTGACTATGTTGAAGTGTTTAGAGTAGCTTCCCCAACACTGATTAATGTTGATGTTTAGAGTAGCTTCCCCAACACTGATTAATGTTGATGTTTAGAGTAGCGTAGGTTAGTATGATGATTAGTAAATACTCCAGTGGTCCAGTCATCATCCTGAAGGAAACTTCCACACATGGAAACATTTCAGCCATGGACGGAGCAAAGGTTTGCACTGACTCTGAATCCCTTCTTTCAAAACCAGCATCAGCACCAGTGACCTGATCCTAACCCTAACTTGACCCTAACCAGCACCAGTGACCTAACCCTAACCTGACCCTAACCCTAACCTACCCATCAGCATTTGATGCATCATAATATTACCGAAGACTGCATCGTGGTCACGTGGCAGTGGAGTCAACAGAAAGGAAGGCATGCCCTCATTGCTCAGGCTACAGAGCAAAGATTACTGGGACAAAAGTCAAGATTCTCCTCTCCCCTGTCTCCTCATATTGTGTGTCATGTTTGATGTTTAGTCACAATACAGTTTATTTACTGGCAACACTTTTATTAGGGTTAGGGTTGGTTGTAACTACTAATCCGACTGGGTTGGAATATGTGAATATATATTGTATATTAGTTTGTATGTATTTATGTGAATATGTCTATTGTTGAAACCAAGCCCGAACACCCGGGCCATTTGCCCAGACACAGATTAAGACTAGTCCTGGATTAAAACACATTCTCCATTGATATTCTCATTGAACACACGTTTTAGTCCAGGACTAGGCTTAATCTGTATCTGGGAAATCAGCCCACGTTTTATACCTCCTACATACAAAGTGTTATTCTGAGCCAATGGGCTGTGGGGAGGATCCACACTGGAGTCAGAATGAAGGACAAGATTCTCTGGTGTTTTGGAACAGTTATGTGAATTCACACTGGAGTCAGAATGAGGAACAAGGTGTTTTGGAACATGGATGTTCTGGCATCAAGGCCACAGCTCAGACACAGCTAAGCACTGTACAATTCGTATGACTGATATTCAACATTAATTTCAAGTGGGAAAAAGCTCTTGATTTGTTCATTTCTCCAGTCAGTGGAAATTAATGACAACAACAGTCTAAATTCCTAAAACAATTGATAATTTATTCAATACAACATATTCAGCGTTTACCCTGAATGCAGTCTCTGCGAACGTGGTAACATTGCCTTTAAATTTCAATCACGCTACAGCGCGGATCTTCCTTGCTACGGATTGAATATAGCCCTATTTAGATCCACTGCTGAGAGTTTTAGAATGTAGTGTGAGTTCCACTGCTGAGAGTTTTAGAATGTAGTGAGAGTTCCACTGCTGAGAGTTTTAGTGAGAGTTCCACTGCTGAGAGTTTTAGAATGTAGTGAGAGTTACACTGCTGAGAGTTTTAGTGAGAGTTCCACTGCTGAGAGTTCTAGTGTGAGTTCCACTGCTGAGAGTTCAAGTGAGAGTTCCACTGCTGAGAGTTCTAGGTGGGCGGACAGCTCTCTGGGACGGGTTTCACAATGTGTGGCCAAGATGAAACTCTTTCTCAACTCACACAGTCTCACACTGAGAACCCTTTCCCTTTTCTTTAGATCTTCACAGAATGCTTGTCTCAGAAAATATGTTTCATAGTGTAATAAAACAGAGGCATGCTTGAGCATGTTATTAAATCTTTACTTTGATTGTCTAATTTGACTTTGGGGATTTTTGTTGACTAAGTTCTCTGGACAACAGTTTGTACTGTGTTCTACATGTGGAGACTGAACATTTGAAGATTTTCAAGCTCTTAATTTGTAAGTCTCTAGAATGGCTATGATCTGTGTGTAAAGTAAAATGGAAAAATACCAGAAGTTCACAGAGAGATATTATATACTTAAGCACCCAATGAAAGAAAGTGGTTTATTGTGAATGTTATGAAACGTCTCATGTCTGACTGACTAATAATCTATCTCTTCTTGCAGGGTGTCAGACACTAAACACTAATCAGGTTGAAGCCTTTGTTACCAGTGAATGACTGAAGGGGAAGTCGTCAGCAGCATGGTTGAACCTGTCACACCCCCACATGACTCATTTTAATGTAGTGTGAAATCTGATTATTGCAAACCTCCCACTTTCTCTGTGTGCTCTGTGGTCCTCTGTAGTTCAGTTAGTAGAGCATGGTCCTCTGTAGCTCAGTTAGTAGAGCATGGTCCTCTGTAGTTCAGTTAGTAGAACATGGTCCTCTGTAGTTCAGTTAGTAGAGCATGGTCCTCTGTAGTTAGTAGAGCATGGTCCTCTGTAGTTAGTAGAGCATGGTCCTCTGTAGTTCTGTTAGTAGAGCATGGTCCTCTGTAGTTCAGTTAGTAGAGCATGAGTCCCTCTGTAAGTTTAAGTAGATGCAATGGGTGCCTCCTTGTAGTTTTAGTAGAGCATGGTCCTCCTGTAGTTCAGTTAGTAGAGCATGGTCCTCTGTAGCTCAGTTGGAGAGGCATAGTCCTCTGTAGCTCAGTAGTAGAGCATGGTCCTCTGATTGTTCAGTTAGTAGAGCATGGTCCTCTGGGTAGCTCAGTTGGTAGAGCATAGTCCCCTCTGTAGCTCCAGTAGGGTAGAGCAATGGTCCTCTGTGCTCAGATAGTAGAGCATGGTCCTCTGTAGCTCAGCTGGTAGAGCATGTCCTCTGTAGCTCAGTAGTAGAGCATGGTCCTCTGTTGTTCAGTTAGTAGAGCATGGTCTCTGTAGCTCAGTGGTAGACGCTGTCCTCTGTAGCTCAGTAGTAGAGCATGGTCCTCTGTTGATCAGTTAGTAGAGCATGGTCCTCTGTAGCTGCAGTGGTAGAGGCAATTGGTGGGCTTGCCAATACAAACATTAACATTGACTTCCTTATCCAGAGTGCTATATTTGGACATGTTCCTTTAAGGGGGTTTCAGGAGAGGGAAAATATACTTTTGAAAATGAGTTTCCAGAAATACTGCAAAATCTTGGCAGGGCTAAGTCAGCTGAGACTGGACACTAACAAAGTGAGGATATGCTGACAAGACATAAATAACACATTTAATCATCGGCAACATAGGAACAGCATCAGGCTGCCTTCCAGAATACCCACCTGCCAAGTACACTTTATTTTTTAGGACCTATGGAGAGATGCCTGGGTCTCATCTTGCAGTAGGCTAGATAATATATCATAATATATATCCAGTAGGCTGGATAACATAATATATCATAACATATATGCAGTAGGCTAGATAATATAATATATCATAATATAAATGCAATAGGCTGGATAATATAATATATATGGAGTAGGCTAGATAATATAATATCACAATATATATCCAGTAGGCTGGATAATATAATATATCATAATATATATCCAGTATGCTGGATAATATATGTCATAACATATATCCAGTAGGCTAGATAATATAATATATCGTAATATATAGCCAGTAGGCTAGATAATATAATATATATCCAGTAGGATAGATAATATATCATAATATAATATATAATAATATATATGGAGTAGGCTAGATAATATAATATATATCCAGTAGGCTAGATAATATAATATATCCAGTAGGCTAGATAATATAAAATATATCCAGTAGGCAAGATAATATAATATTTAATTATATACAGTGGCTTCGGAAATGTACCGAATAAAATGTGTGAAATCTGTGTGCTAGATTTAGAAATGATTGTGTGAAAGCCTGACTGCTCTGTCTGCACCTGGAAATCATATTGAAGCCATGAGATGTTTATCTTGTGTCTAGTTCAGCAGAGTTCAGTAACGTTGTAACACAACAGGGTGTGTCATGGGGAGACACGTTATAGAGCTGATGTCATGGCTGTAAAATAGCTTTGCGTGTTTAGACTGCACGAACACTTCCAGCTCTACAACATGGCAGGAAGCAGTTAGGGTTTAGATGTAGCATGATAACACATAGTGGGAAGCCATTATGGCTCACCTGATGTTAGCATGATAACAAAATTCTCCTGATATCATGTTTGTCTGCTAAAAATCTGGTTACATCTTTTAAAATATTTTTCTCCAGACATAATGGTGATTAATAAATTATGAAAAAGAGATAAATAGAAAATATTTATTTACATATTTMGACAAGTTTCAAGAGTCTAAAACAGTTTTTTTTAAATGCAAAAACCAGTCCATTTGCACTTTGAAAATAAAAATGTCTGTTTCAACAACAAAAAATAGTAGCAAATAACATCAACATAAAAATCTGAAAAATACTGTATTTGAAATACAACAAGTACAGCATTTTAAACTAAGGTGTTTTACTCTGAGATTTTGTATTTATTTATCCATCTACGCATGTACAAAAATATGTATTTATTTATATGGCTTTTATTTCACACATTCATTGTATCCAAAATACAAATTACAGCTGGCAAATTATTCAAAATATCATATGAAGCACAATATAGTATATTTATCTTACATAATGAGCTCACACACTATAGTAACCCTATAGACACACTATAGAAACCCTATAGACACACTATAGAAACCCTATAGACA
>NW_019942685.1:294174-310679 GCF_002910315.2 Salvelinus sp. IW2-2015
CTAATGGGATTAATAAATTATGAAAAGAGATAATTAGAAAATATTTATTTACATATTTTGACAAGTTCAAGAGTCTAAAACAGTTTTTTTTTTAAATGCAAAAACCAGTCCCATTTGCACTTTTGAAAAAAAATGTCTGTTTCAACAACAAAAAATAGTAGCAAATAACATCAACATAAAAATCTGAAAAATACTGTATTTGAAATACAACAAGTACAGCATTTTAAACATAAGGTGTTTTACTCTGAGATTTTGTATTTATTTATCCATCTACGCATGTACATAAAATATGTATTTATTTATATGGCTTTAGATTTCACACATTCATTGATCCAAAATACAAATTAACAGCTGGCAAATTATTCAAAATATCATATGAAGCACAATTATATTATATATCTACATAATGAGCTCACACACTATAGTAACCCTATAGACACATATAGAAACCCTATAGACACACATAGAAACCCTTAGACAGACTATAGAAACCCTATAGAGACAGACATATCTAGTAACCCTATAGACACACTATGGTAACCCTATAGACACACTATAGTAACGCCTATAGACACACTATAGTAACCCTATAGACACACTATACGTAACCTATAACAGACTATAGTAACCCTTAGACACACTTAAGTACCCTATACGCACACATAGAAACCCTATAGACCACACTATAGAAACCCTATGACACACTATATAACCAAGAAACTATAGAACCAAACACTATAGTTAACCGCTTACGACACACTAGTAACCCTATAACACACTATAGACAACCTATAGAAACTAGACACTAGTAGGAAGCCCTATATGAAAGCCTACGATAACCTCTAAAGCACTAGAACCCTATAGAAGCACTAGAACCCTCTATAAGCACTATAGAAACCCTCTAGAAGCACTAGAAACCCGTCTAGAACACTGAAACCCTATAGAACGCATCAGAACCCTCTAAAGCCTAGAAATCCCTCTAGAAGCACTAGAAACGCCTATATACGACGCCTATAGAAGTCACTTAAAACCTATTAGACAGCACTAAAACCTCTAGAAGCCATAAAACCCTCAGAAGCACTTAGAAACCTCTATATAAACTCCTTAGAACACTAGAACGCAGTATAGAAGCACTAGAAACCGCTATAGAAGCACATAGCCCTTATTAAAACCTCTAAAAGCACTAGAACCCCTATGAAACGCCTCTAGCAAGCACCTACGCAAACCCTATATGAAGCACTACAGAAACCGTATCAGAAACCTAGAACCCTATAGACAGCACTTTAGAAACCATAGAAACCCATATATGGAAGCACTATAATAATCAACCAATTTGAAACCTCTCTAGAAGCACTAGACAACCCTATATAAACCCTCTAGAATCACTAAACCATATAAAGCACTAGAAACCCGATAGAAAGCACTAAGACCCTATATAAACCTCTAGAACACTTAGAACCTAAAAACCTCTAGAAGCTACTATAAACCCTATAAAGCACTAACTAGAAACCCTATAGAAACACTAGAAACCCTATAGAAGCACTATAGAAACACTAGAAACCCTATAGAAGCACTATATAAACCCTATAGAAACCCTATAGAAGCACTATAGAAACCCTATAGAAACCCTATAGAAGCACTAGAAACCCTATAGAAGCACTAGAAACCCTATAGAAACACTATAGGAGCACTAGAAACCCTATAGAAGCACTAGAAACCCTATAGAAACCCTATAGAAACCCTATAGAAGCACTATTGAAACCCTGTAGAAGCACTATAGAAGCGTCATAGAAACACTATATAAGCACTATAGAAACCCTATCGAAACCACTCTCTATGTTGCAGGTGAGTCAACTGAGATCAGATCTGACAGGTGGACCTTCTACCTGTTACCTAGTGTAGCCTATCTGGTCCTATGGGGATAAACCTTTAAGACAGTTACATCTTGATATTATAGATGTAAGTTTTTGTTTATAAACTCTAATGAACCTACATACAGCATAACGTATATTAATTGGTGGAACTACAGTATATGGCTCATAATAATCACAGTGGTTTTTTCCTTTTCCTTTCCAACAGCGCCAATAGAACCATTTAGAATCTATAACGTCAGACAGGTTAACATCTCATTCTGACTAGTAGTTACTAGTCCCTAATATAGTATTCCAATATTTATTATTTTACCTTTATTTAACTAAGCAAGTCAGTTAAGAACACATTTTTATTTACAATGAAGGTTAACTGCCTTGTTCAGGGGCAGAACGACAGCTTGGAGATTCGATCCACCAACCTTTCGGTTACTGGCCCAATGCTCTAACCCCTAGGCTACCTGCCGCCCCAATATGCCTCATCAGTGGCATCAATAGGACTAACACATCCATATGCGGTTTTGAACCGGTGTTTTTCCGTTACCTTGGATGAAAAACTATTTAATATAGTGCGTAAAAGTAGTGCACTATATAGGGAATAGGGTGCCATTTCATATTGACCCTACTAGTAGAGGTCTCTCATGATCTCCTGCAGCAGTGGGTGGAGACACATGTCCACTTCAGTCTTCTTCAGTAGCTGGATTAGGTGCACGTGGTCTGTTACTATCTGCCTCAGGTCTGTCATCTTCTGCAGAACCTAAACGATACATAATATGTTTCATTTGTTAGGAACCTTTCATACACAGTCAACAAATTAAAACGATCAAATACATTTAAAAAAAAAGGCAGAAGACAGATCCCAAATGTGCAAACACAGGAAGTTGATTTGAGAGCAAGGGAATAGCCACAGGAATAGATTTAGAACTCTTTATTGTATTATAACTAGAATTAGAATCCATTAGAGTATTCTACAGTATATCTCCAGAAACCAATTAGAGTATTCTACAGTATATCTCCAGAACCCATTAGAGTATTCTACAGTATATCTCCAGAACCCATTAGAGTATTCTACAGTATACACTACCGGTCAAAAGTTTTAGAACACCTACTCATTTAAGGGTTTTTCTTTATTTGTACTATTTTCTACATTGTAGAATAATAGTGAAGACATCAAACTATGAAATAACACATACGGAATCATGTAGTAACCAAAAAAGTGTTAAACAAATCAAAATATATTTTATATTTGAGATTCTTCAAATAGTTACTCTTTGCCTTGACAGTTTTGCACACTCTTGGCATTCTCTCGACCAGCTTCACCTGGAATGCTTTTCCAACAGTCTTGAAGGAGTTGCCACATATGCTGAGCACTTGTTGGCTGATTTTCCTTCACTCTCAATTTAGTTGAGGTCGGGTGATTGGGGAGGCCAGGTCAACTGATGCAGCACTCCATCACTCTCCTTCTTGGTAAAATAGCCCTTACACAACCTGGAGGTGTGTTGGGCCATTGTCCTGTTGAAAGAAAATTATAGTTCCACTAAGGCCAAACCAGATGGGATGGCATATCACTGCAGAATGCTGTGATAGCCATGCTGGTTAAGTGTGCCTTGAATTCTAAATACATCACAGACAGTATTACCAGCAAAGTACCCCCACACCATAACACCTCCTCCTCCATGCTTTACAGTGGGATATGCATATGCGGAGATCATCCGTTCACCCACACCACGTCTCAGAAAGATCTCCAATTTGGACTCCAGACCAAAGGAAAAATGTCCACTGGTCTAATGTCCATTGCTTGTATTTCTTGGCCCAAACAAGCCTCATCTTCTTATTGGTATCCTTTAGTAGTGGTTTCTTTGCAGCAATTCAACCATGAAGGCCTGATTCACACAATCTCCTCTGAACAGTTGATGTTGAGATGTGTCTATTACTTGACCTCTGTGAAGCATTTATTTGGGCTGCAATTTCTGAGGCTGCTAACTCTAATGAACTTATCCTCTGTAGCAGAGGTAACTCTGMGTCTTCCATTCCTGTGGCGGTCCTCATGAGAGCCAGATTCATCATAGCGCTTGATGGTTTTTGCGACTGCACTTGAAGAAACTTTCAAAGTTCTTGAAATTTTCTGAATTGACGGACCTTTATGTCTTAAAGTAATGATGGACTGTCATTTCTCTTTGCTTATTTGAGCTGTTCTTGCCATAATATGGACTTGGTCTTTTACCAAATAGGGCTATCTTCTGTATACAAATATTCTACCTTGTCACAACACAACTGATTGGCATTAAGAAGGAAAGAAATCACACAAATTAACTTTTAAGAAGGCACACCTGTTAATTTAAATGCATTCCAGGTGACTACCTCATGAAACTGGTTGAGAGAATGCCAAGAGTGTGCAAAGCTGTCATCAAGGCAAAGGGTGGCTTTTTGAAGAATCTCAAATATAAAATATATTTTGATTTGTTTAAAACTTTTTTGGTTACTACATTATTCCATATGTGTTATTTCATAGTTTTGATGTCTTCACTATTATTCTACAACGTAGAAAATAGTCAAAATAAAGAAAAACCCTGGAATGAGTAGGTGTTCTAAAACTTTTGACCGGTAGTGTATCTCCAGCACCCATAATCCAAGTCGATGTATATTCACGTAATAATAAGGACCACGCCCACAAATTGGGGAAAACAAACATTCTTCCCCATTCACCCCAGTTATAAAAGAGACAACTTCGTTGTTGATTTTTAGTAAAAAGCTGCTGTGTTGTTCAATGTACATGTAACCAGGTCAAAAATCACGACCTACGGATCGCAATGCTCCCACGTAGGGAAATAGAGCCTGCGAGAAGAGCCCTGTGGCTTCAGGGTATTCTAAGTGGGAGAGTGGGAAATGTGGGGACGCAGTGTCCAAGTAAGCTATGTGTGAGAAAAATATTTCATCTGTACAAGACATTTAACTTGTTTACTAAATCAAATCAAATGTATTTATATAGCCCTTCTTACATCAGCTGATGTCACAAAGTGCTGCACAGAAACCCAGCCTAAAACCCCAAACAGCAAGCAATGCAGGTGTAGAAGCACGGTGGCTAGGAAAACCTCCCTAGAAAAGCCAAAACCTAGGAAGAAACCTAGAGAGGAACCAGGCTATGAGGGGTGGCCAGTCCTCTTCTTGCTGTGCCGGGTGGAGATTATAACAGAACATGGCCAAGATGTTCAAATGTTCATAGATGACCAGCAGGGTCAAATAATAATAATCACAGTGTTACGGATACAGGTATCCTGTGTGAGTGTATCCTGTGTGTATTTATTTTCTCTCCTTCTCCCCTCACAGGTGGCAATCATCGTTCCCCAATCAGTCAACAATCAGTCATCAATCAGAAGACACACCTCCACACAAGTGGCCCATGGGCATACACTACCTGTAGGAATACTTGTCTAAGAACACTAGTTAGAACTGGGCGGTCCACCCACTGTATTTTTGGTTAGTTAGCTGTATTGAAGTAGGCTAGTCTAGCTAGTCTAGGAGTGTTTTTGGCTATTTGTTTCTTTCCTTGGGTCCAGCTCAGCCCCTTTTCCTGCCCCCCCCCCTTTACCGTGTGTTTACCAAATAAACCATGAGTGTTTGACGGTAATTTAGTTGTGTGGTTTTTCGTTCTCACTGTTACGTTTTCACTTATACTTTGACTGAGTTATGTTACGGGTCTCGTTACCATCCCCCCTAGACTGCCGGGCCAAAGGGATTCGTAACACACAGTGAATGATAGTCTGTTAGTAACTCCACTCACTACTTGTAGCTGTATAGTCTGTTAGTAACTCCACTCACTACTTGTAGTTGTAGAGTCTGTTAGTAACTCCACTCACTACTTGTAGTTGTATTGTCTGTTAGTAACTCCACTCACTACTTGTAGTTGTATAGTCTGTTAGTAACTCCACTCACTACTTGTAGTTGTATAGTCTGTTAGTAACTCCACTCACTACTTGTAGTTGTATAGTCTGTTAGTAACTCTGCTGGTGGCCTGCTGGAGGTCATTTTGCAGGGCGCTGGCAGTGCACCTCAGTGCACCTCCTTGCACAAAGGCGGAGGTAGCGGTCCTGCTGCTGGGTTGTTGCCCTCCTACGGCCTCCTCCACGTCTCTTGATGTACTGGCCTGTCTCCTGGTAGCGCCTCCATGCTCTGGACACTACGCTGACAGACACAGCAAACCTTTTTGCCACAGCTCGCATTGATGTGCCATCCTGGATGAACTGCACTACCTGAGTCCAATTTGTGGGGTTGCTACGGCCCACAGTATACAGATAAACTAGAGTGTAAAGCACGCATGCAATTCAAATAGTCGCCACACCATACGAATCAGCCGTCGCAGTAATGCAGAGGAACTGGGAGTAAGGTGTTGCTGGGTCCCCGACGTGCAAATTCACAGAAGAGCGTCCTTTTGGGGTGGTCGTTTGCAATTGCCTAGTGCTTAGACCTTTTGGTGGTCTAATTTCCGTTGTGCCAAGCATTTAAGATTTTTTGGGTAAATGGTGTGCGGGCAGTGGTTTGCTGGTCCTATGGAAGCAGCTTTGGGATTTCAACAAATGTGGATTAGAAGATGTGGAGAGGTTAAGCGAGGTTGGGATTGTGTTTTTGAGGTGTCCCTTATAATGTTTCTTGGAGACGAGAGTGATGCGGTAGTAAGACGTAAGAGGTATAGGACGTGGGGGAGGGATGAGAAAAGGCGATATTGTGCATACAGAGGGGGGGGGAGGGATGAGGGGGCTAGCGGAGACTGGCCGTGGGCTTGTTGCACTGGGTTTTTCCGCTAGCGTGACAAAGCATGGGTAGAGGTCGTTAATAATTTATATGGGCGAGGATGACCCTTAAAACTGTGAGCGATTAAACAAAAATAAAGAAAAGGTGAGCGAGGATTGTGCCTCTAGGATGAAAATTCCTCGTGTAAGGTAATAATAAGGGCAGTTAGGAGATGCCCACGACGACAGTTTAAGCCGATGAATACGGGTCACCTAGTTTTTTTAAATAATTTTCATTTTTGTGCATGAAGTAGTTTTGATACACAGAAAAGCAGAACTTAATATTTGGTCAAGAACCTTGTTTGCAATTACAGAGATCATACGTTTCCTGGAGTTTGACCAGGTTTGCCACACTCGCAGCAGGGATTTTGTCCACTCCTCCATACAGACTTCTCTCAGATCCTTCAGTTTCGGGGCTGTCGCTGGGCAATACGGACTTTCAGCGCCCTCCAAAGATTTTCTATTGGGTTCAGTCTGGAGACTGGCTAGGCCACTCCAACCTTGAGTACTTGCATGGCACTCACTGGACGTTTCCTGGCTGTGTGTTGTGGGTCGTTGTCATGCTGGAAGACCCAGCCCACAGATCATTCAATGCTCTTACAGGAAGAAGAGGTCGTTGCCAAGATCTCGCGATACATGGCCCATCCATCCTCCCCTCAATACGGTGCAGTCGTCCTGTCCCCTTTGCAGAAAGCATCCCCAAAGAATGATGTTTCCACCTCCATGCTTCATGTGTTGGATGGTGTTTGGGGTGTACTCATCCTTCTTCTTCCTCCAACACGTCGAGTGGAGTTTAGACCAAAAAGCCCAATTTTGTCTCATCAGACCACATGACCTTCTCCCATTCTTCCTCTATCATCCAGATGGTCATTGGCAAACTTCAGACGGGCCTGGACATCCCGGCTTGAGCAGGGGGCTTGCGTGCGCTGCAGTATTTTACCATTGACGGCATATGTGTTACTAATTGGTTTCTTTGAGACTGTGGTCCCAGCTCTTCTTCAGGTCATTGACCAGGTCCTGCCGTGTAGTTCTGGCTGATCCCTCACCTTTCTCATGTATCATTGATGCCCCACGAGGTGAGATCTTGCATGGAGCCCCAGACCGAGGATGATTGACCGTCATCTTGAACTTCTTCCATTTTCTAATATTGCCAACATTGTTGCCTTCTCACCAAGCTGCTTGCCTATTGTCCTGTAGCCCATCCCGCTTGTGCAGGTCTACAATTTTATCCCTGATGTCCTCAACAGCTCTCTGGTCTGGCCTTGTGGAGAGTGATGTCTGTTTGATTGGTGTGTGGACAGGTCTTTTTATACAGGTAAGAGTTCAAACAGGTGCAGTTAATACAGGTAATGAGTGGAGAACAGGAGGCTTCTTAAAGAAAAAACTAACAGGTCTGGTGAGAGTCGGATTCTTACTGGTTGGAAGGTGATCAAATACTTATGTCTGCAATAAAATGCAAATTTAATTATTAAAAATCATACAATGTGATTTTCTGGATTTTTGTTTTAGATTTCCGTTCTCTCACATGTTGAAGTGTACCTATGATAAAAATTACAGACCTCTACATGCTTTGTAAGTAGGAAAACCTGCAAAATCGGCAGTGTATCAAATACTTGTTCTCCCCACTGTATATATATACACAGTGTGTGCAAATGAGGTAAGATAAGGGAGGTAAGGCAATAAAATAGGTGATAGTGCCGAGGTAATTACAATATAGCAATTGTAATTGGCACCCCCATAGAGAATTCCATAGGTCCGGACAACAGGCCCTCCGATTTGACACACTGAACTCTATCTGAGAAGTAGTTGGTGAACCAGGCGAGGCAGTCATTTGAGAAACCAAGGCTGTTGAGTCTGCCGATAAGAATGTTGTGATTGACAGAGTCGAAAGCCTTGGCCAGGTTGATGAAGTCGGCTGCACAGTAATGTCTCTTATCGATGGAGGTTATGATATCGTTTAGGACCTTGAGCATGGCTGAGGTGCACCCATGACCAGTTCTGAAACCAGATTGCATAGCGGAGAACGTACGGTGGGATTCGAAATGGTCGGTGATCTGTTTGTTAACTTGGCTTTCGAAAACCTTAGAAAGGCAGGGTAGGATAGATACAGGTCTGTAGCAGTTTGGGTCTAGAGTGTCTCCCTCTTTGAAGAGGGGGATGACCGCGGCAGCTTTCCAATCTTTGGGGATCTTAGGCGATACGAAAGAGGTTGAACAGGCTAGTAATAGGGGTTGCAACAATTTCGGCAGATAATTTTAGAGAGGGTCAAGATTGTCTAGCCCGGCTGATTTGTAGAGGTTCAGAATTTGCAGCTCTTTCAGAACATCAGCTATCTGGATTTGGGTGAAGGAGAAATGGGGGAGGCTTGGGCGAGTTGCTGTGGGGGGTGCAGGGCAGTTGACCGGGGTAGCGGTAGCCAGGTGGAAGGCATGGCCAGCCGTAGAAAAATGCTTATTGAAATTCTCAAATGTCGTGGATTTATCGGTGGTGACAGTGTTTCCTAGCCTCAGTGCAGTGGGCAGCTGGGAAGAGGGGCTCTTATTCACCATTAACTTTTTTGAATTTGTGCTATTTGTAATTCCACTCACTACTTGTTGCTGTATAGTCCGTTTGTAACCCATTAGACTATTAGAATTAGAATCAGAACAGAGCATTAGATTAGAATTAGAATCCATTTTAGTATTAGACTATTAGAACTAGAATCAAAACAGAGTATTAGAACCCATTAGACTATTAGAACTAGAATCAGAACACAGAGCATTAGATTAGAATTAGATTCCATTTTAGTATTAGACTATTAGAACTAGAATCAGAACAGAGTATTAGAACTAGAATTAGAACCCGTTAGAGTATTCTACAGTATATCTTCAGAACCCATCAGAGTATTTTCTACAGTATACTGTAAATCTCCATGATAATACCTTGGCGAAGAGCTGCAGGGAGTCTGGGTGGTTGAGTTTCAGTTGGAGCTCCAGAGAGTGGAGGACTGTTTCCTGTAGCTCCTCAATGGGCTTCACATTCAGCAGGCCTGGACGATCTACACACACACACACACACACACACACACACACACACACACACACACACACACACACACACACACACACACACACACACACACACAGGATGTGTCAGCTTGAGGCTTTCAGCACAACTTGTTTAATGCAGGACTGAGAGCTGAGGTTGATATGTGTGTGAAAGGGGAATGTGTCTGATAAAGTCATGATTTAAATAACTGTTAGTTATATTTTCTATAACTATATTTAATTATATTTTAAGCCTGGCTAAAATGTATGTTGTATGTGTGTTGTACAGGGTAAAATACCAGGAGTGTTGTGTAGGGTAAAATACCAGGAGTGTTGTATAGGGTAAAATACCAGGAGTGTTGTATAGGGTAAAATACCAGGAGTGTTGTGTAGGGTAAAATACCAGGAGTGTTGTGTAGGGTAAAATACCAGGAGTGTTGTATAGGGTAAAATGCCAGGAGTGTTGTATAGGGTAAAATACCAGGAGTGTTGTGTAGGGTAAAATACCAGGAGTGTTGTGTAGGGTAAAATACCAGGAGTGTTGTGTAGGGTAAAATGCCAGGAGTGTTGTGTAGGGTAAAATACAGGAGTGTTGTGTAGGGTAAATGCCAGGAGTGTTGTGTAGGGTAAAATACCAGGAGTGTTGTATAGGGTAAAAATAGGCAGGAGTGGTTGGGTTAGGGCAGTGCACCAGGATTGTAGGGTGGAGCACCAGGAGTGTTGGGTAGGGTAGAGTACCAGGCAAGATGGTCCCCCATACATACACTATGTATGTGGAAATGCATTCAAATTAGTGTATTCAGCTATTTCAGCCACACCTGTTACTGAGAGGTGTATTTTTTAATTTTTTTATTTAACCTTTATTTAACCAGGAAGGGCTCATTGAGTTTTGAAATCTCTTTTTAAAGAGTGTCCTGGCCAAGATTGGCAGCACCAAGTCATTACACAATTACAGACATGACAAACTACTGGTAATCTAGTAAAAACCTTAGAATTCATAGGAGTATAACAAAATCATAAAACAGCAAATTAAAAACATTGACAAGTCAGAGAATCAGCCTCAAAATCCTTCATCAATGATTTAAAAACACCAATCAGGACAAGTTCTTCCAGTTTTAAAGTATTTTGTAAGGCGTTCCAAGCCGATGGCACAGAGTACATAAAATCCCTTTTACCAAATTCAGTTCGGACATTTGGAACGAAGGAAGTACCCACCACATTTCTGAACAATAAATAATGCCCAAATAAAATGGTAGTAAACCCAAAATGGCTTTGTAAATATAAGTATACCAGTGACTGAGCCTACGATTGACTACAGAAGGCCAGCCAACCCTGGTATATAAACTGCAGTAGTATAAGATCGAGCACACAGCCATGCAATCGCCATAGACACATTGGAGGTAGAATGGCCATACTGAAGAGCTCCGTTTTTTTTTTATTATAAAAAAAGTATTTTACCTTTAATTACCTAGGCAAGTCAGTTAAGAACAAATTATTATTTTCAATGACGGCCTAGAAACAGTGGATTAACTGCCTTGTTCAGGGGCAGAACGACAGATTTTTACCTTGTCAGCTCGGCGATTCGATCTTGCAACTTTTCGGTTGCTTGTCCAACGCTCTAACCACTAGGCTACCTGCCACCCCAGTGATATTCAATGTGGCACCATCATAGAATACCTCCTTTCCAACAAGTCAGTTTGTGAAATTTCTGCCCTGCTAGAGCTGCCTCCGTCAACTGTAAGTGCTGTTATTGTAAAGTGGAAACTTCTAGGAGCAACAATGGCTCAGCCACGAAGTGGTAGGCCACACAAGCTCACAGAACAGGACCGCGTAGCGAGTAAAAATCATCTGTCCTCGGTTGCAACACTAACTACCGAGTTCCAAACTGCCTCTGGAAGCAACGTCAGCACAATAACTGTTCTTCGGGAGCTTCAAGAAATGGGTTTCCATGGCCGAGCAGCCTAAGATCACCATGCGCAATGCCAAGCGTCGGCTGGAGTGGTGCAAAGCTCACTGCCACTGGACTCAGGAACAATGGAAACACGAGTAAAGAATCACTCTTCACCATCTGGCAGTACGACGGATTAATCTGGGTTTGGCGGATACCAGGAGAACGCTACCTGCCCGAATACATAGGCCCTTTCCTGTTTCAGCATGACAATGCCCCCATGCAGAAAGAGAGGTCCATATAGAAATAGTTTGTCTAGATCGGTGTGGAAGACCTGTCCTTGCACAGAGCCCTGACCTCAATCCCATTGAACACCTTTGGGATGAATTGGAACACCGACTGCAAGCCAGGCCTAATCGCCCAACATCAGTGCCCGACCTCACTAATGCTCTTGTGGCTGAATGGAAGCAAGTCCCCGCAGCAATATTCCAACATCTAGTGGAAAGCCTTCCCAGAAGAGTGGAGGCTGTTATAGCAGCAAAGGGGGGACCAACTACATATTGATGCCCATGATTTTGGAATTAGATATTCGACGAGCACGTGTCCACATACTTTTTTTGGTCATGTAGTGTACATGTCTTGTTGTGGACAAGACCCACCTGGCCCCCCTAACCGTAACCCCTCTAGTCAATATGCATATAAGTGATGGAGCTAAAGGCTGCCACGTTCAAGGAGCAAAAAACTAATCCGGATGCTTATAAGAAATCCCGCTATGCCCTCCGACGTACCATCAAACAGACAAAGCGTCAATACAGGATGAAGATTGAATCCTACTACAGGATCGAATCCTCTGGCGCTCGTCAGATGTGGTAGGGCTTACAAATGATCATGGATTACAAATGGAAACCCAGCCGTGAGCTGCACAGTGACACGAGCCTACCAGATTAGCTAAGTGCCTTATATGCTCGCTTCGAGGCAAGCAACACTGAACCATGCATGAGAGCACCAGCTGTTCTAGACGACTGTGTGATCACGCTCTTCACTGTGTCCTCACTGACATTTTCAACCTCTTCCTGACCCAATCTGTAATACCTACATGTTTCAAGTAGACCACCATAGTCCCTGTACCCAAGAACGCCAAGGTAAACTACCTAAATGACTTCCACCCAGTAGGACTCATATCTGTAGCCATAAATTGCTTTGAAAGGCTGGTCATGGCTCACAGCAACACCATCATCCTGGAAACCCTAGACTCACTCCAATTTGCATTCCGCCCCAACAGATCACACAAACTCTATTGCACTCCACCCTGCCCTTTCCCACCTAGACAAAAGGAACACCTATGTGAAATGCTGTTCATTGACTACAGCTCATCACGAAGCTAATGACCCTGGGACTGCAACTGGATCCTGGACTTCCTGACGGGCCGACCCCAGGTGGTGAGGGTAGGCAACAACACATCCGCCACGCTGACCATACTTCCTGTTCACCCACGACTGCATGGCCAAGCACGACTCCAACCACATCAATAAGTTTGCAGACGGCACGATAGTGGTAGGCCTGATCACTGACAACGATGAGACAACCTATAGGGAGGTCAGAGACCTGGCAGTGTGGTGCCAGGACAACAACCTCTTCCTCAACGTGAGTAAGACAAAGGAGCTGATCGTGGACTACAGGAAAAGGAGGGCCGAACACGCCCCCATTTACATTGACAGGGCTGTAGTGGATCGGGTCGAGAGCGTCAAGTTCCTTCACTAAGGAACTATCATGGTCCTAACACACCAAGGCAGTAGTGAAGAGGGCACAAAAATGCATATTCCCCCTCAGGGATAGAGAGAGCGATATAGAGAGAGCAATATAGATAGATGAATAGAGAGCGAGAGAGGGAGAGAAATAGCGAGTGATAGAGAGTTCAAGGTTGGAGTGTTATCAAACAGTAAAGCCACTGCTCACCGATCAATCTAAAGGTAAATGATCTGGGTTAGTTGTATAATCTGTGAGAGAGAAAGGGGTGGAGGGGCGGGGGGTAGTGATTGTGACTCAGCAGTAGGCTATAGTGTATAATGAAGCACTGACTCTAATATAACCCTTACATAACCCTAATATAAAACTAAACCTAATATAACCCTAACCCTAATATAACCCTAACCCTAATATAACCCTAATATAACCCTAATATCACCCTAATGTTATTGTGGGTGTAGCGAAATGCTTGTGTTCCTAGCTCCAACACTGCAGTAGTATAACAATTCACATACAATACACACAGCTAAAAGTAAAATAATGGAATTAAGAAATATATAAATATTAGGACGAGCAACGTCGGAGTGGCATTGACAAAAATACAGTATATACATATGAAATGAGTAAAGCAGTATGTAAACATTATTAAAGTGACCAGTGATTCCATGTCTATGTATATAGGGCAGCAGCCTCTAAGGTGCAGGGTTCAGTAACCGGGTGGTAGCTGGCTAGTCTGATGGCCTTGAGATAGAAACTGTTTTTCAATCTCTCGCTCCCAGCTTTGATGCACCTGTACTGACCTCGCCTTCTGGTTGGTAGCGGCATGAACAGGCAGTGGCTCGGGTGGATGTCCTTGATTATCTTTTTGGCCTTCCTTTGACATCGGGTGCTGTAGGTGTCCTGTAGGGCGGGTAGTTTGGCCCCGGTAATGGGTTGGGCAGACCGCACTACCCTCTGGAGAGCCTTGCGGTTGCGGGTGGTGCTGTTGCCGTACCAGGCGGTAATACAGCCCGACAGGATGTTTTCAATTGTGCATCTGTAAAAATTTGTGAAGGTTTCAAGTGKCAAGTCAAATTTCTTTAGCCTCCTGAGGTTGAAGAGGCTCTGTTGCGCCTTCTTCACTGGGTGGTCTATTTCAATTTGTCAGTGATGTGTATGCCAAGGAACTTGAAGCTTTCCACCTTCTCCACTGCAGTCCTGTCAATGTAGATAGGGGGTGCACCCTCTGCTGTTCCCTGAAATCCACAATCATCTCATTTGTTTTGTTGACATTGAGTGAGGTTGTTTTCCAGGCACCACACTCCCAGAGCCCTTACCTCCTCCCTGTAGGCTGTCTCCTCATCGTTGGTAATCAAGCCTACTACTGTTGTGTCGTCTGCATTTAACACCATAGGGTACCATGGTGTTGAATACTGAGCTATCGTCAATAAACAACATTCTGGTCCCGTGTGGCTCAGTTGGTAGAGCATGGCGCTTGCAACGCCAGGGTTGTGGGTTCATTCCCCACGGGGGGACCAGGATGAATATGTATGAACTTTCCAATTTGTAAGTCGCTCTGGATAAGAGCGTCTGCTAAATGACTTAAATGTAAATATAGGTATTCCTCTTCAGATGGGATAGGGCAGTGTGCAGAGTAATGGTGATTGCATCGTCTGTGGATCTATTGGGGCGGTAAGCAAATTGAAGTGGGTCTAGGGTGGCAGGTAAGGTAGCGGTGATATGATCCTTGACTAGTCTCTCAAAGCACTTCATGATGACAGAGGTGAGTACTACGGGGCGATAGTCATTAAGTTCAGTTACATTTGCCTTCTTGGGTACAGGAACAATGGTGGCCATCTTGAAGCATGTGGGGACAGCAGACTGGGATAGGGAGAGATTGAATATGCCCGTAAACACACCAGCCAGCTGGTCTGCACATGCTCTGAGGACGCGGCTAGGGATGCTGTCTGGGCCAGCAACCTTGCGAGGGTTAACACGTTTAAATGTTTTACTCACGTTGGAACCGGAGGAGAGCCCACAGTCCTTGGTAGCCGGCCACATCGGTGGCACTGTTATCCTCAAAGCGTGAGAAGAATGTATTTAGCCTGTCCGGAAGCAAGACGTCGGTCTCTGCGACGTGGCTGGTTTTCCTTTTGTAGTCCGTGATTGTCTGTAGTCCCTGCCACATACGTCTCGTGTCTGAGCCATTGAATTGCGACTCCACTTTATCTCTATACTGACGTTTAGCTTGTTTGATTGTCTTGCGGAGTGAATAACTACACTGTTTATATTCTGCCATATTACTTGCCATGGTTAAATGCTGTGGTTCGCACTATCAGTTTTGCACGAATGCTACCATCTATCCACGGTTTCTGGTTAGAGTAGGTTTTAATAGACAGTGGGTGCTACATCTCCTATACACTACCTTATGAACTCAGTCACCGTATCCGTGTATGTGTCTAGATTATTTTCGCAAGCTACCCGGAACATATCCCAGTCCACGTGATCAAAACAGTCCTGAAGCGTGGATTCCGATTGGTCAGACCAGCGTTGAATAGTACAAAGCACGGGCACTTCCTGTTTGTGTTTCTGCCTATAGGACGTGAGGAGCAAGATGGAGTCGTGGTCAGATTTGCTGAAAGGAGGGCGAGGTAGGGCCTTGAAAGCATTCCGGAAGTTTGAATAGCAATGGTCGAGAGTCTTAGTAGCTTGAGTACGACAGTCAATATGTTGATAGAACTTTGGCAGCCTAGTCCTCAGATTTTCTTTGTTAAAATCCCCAGCTACAATAAATGCAGCCTCAGAATATGTGGTTTCCAGTTTGCATAAAATCCAGTAAAGTTCTTTGAGAGCCGTCGAGGTTTCAGCTTGAGCTTTTCAGCTTGAGGTGGGATGCTACGCATCCCGGATCCGGGAGCACCCCCATCAGTAAAAAAAGCTGACTAGCATAGCCTAGTATAGCGCCACAAGTAAATACTAGCATCTAAATATCATTAAATCACAAGTCCAAGACACCAGATGAAAGATACAGATCTTGTGAATCCAGCCATCATTTCTGATTTTTAAAATGTTTTACAGGGAAGACACAATATGTAAATCTATTAGCTAACCACGATAGCAAAAGACACAACTTTTTTTTCTCCACCATTTTTTTCCTGCATAGGTAGCTATCACAATTTCGACCAAATAAAGATATAAATAGCCACTAACC
>NW_019942685.1:310704-314310 GCF_002910315.2 Salvelinus sp. IW2-2015
AAGAAACAACTTCATCAAATGACAGTCTGATAACATATTTATGATTATAGCATATGTTTTTGTTAGAAAAATGTGCATATTTCAGGTATAAATCACAGTTCTACATTGCAGCTGCAATCTGAAATAGCGTCGATGCAGCCAGAATAATTACAGAGACCAACGTCAAATACCTAATTACTCATCATAAATCATTTCTGAAAAATACACAGCGTACAGCAAATGAAAGCCCAACATCTTGTGAATCCAGCCAATATGTCAGATTTTTAAGTGTTTTACAGCGAAAACACAATATAGCATTATATTAGCTTACCACAATAGCAGAAACACAACCGCATTTACCAGCAGCAAATGTTAGCGATCGTAACAATCCAGAAAAATATATATAATTGGACTAACCTTGATAAACTTCATCAGATGACAGTCCTGTAACATCATATTACACAATGCATATAGGTTTTGTTCGAAAATGTGCATATTTAGCAGCACAAATCGTGGTTATACAATGTGATCAGTAGCAGCATTTCATGCATTCTGGCCAGCGCCATCTTGGAGAGGCACCTAATCTAATCGATAAATAATCGTAAACTTGACTAAAAAATACAGGTTGGACAGCAATTGAAAGATGCATTAGTTATTAATGCAACCGCTGTGTTAGATTTTTAAAATTAACGTTACTAGACATACAGTGTGCGTTACAGCCAGACTAGTGCGCAATAATGGCGGACAAATCCGTTTACATTTTTCCACATAAATACGGAATAACATCATAAATAGCTCTTACTTTTGGACGAGCTTCCATCAGAAATCTGGGCAAGGTGTCCTTGTCCAAAAGAATCGTTGCTTGGTTGTAAAACGTCGTCTTCAACTTCGGAATTAGCAGCTAACAATAGCTATGTGGCGCAGACATGCCCAAATGTTCAAAACGCAATACTAAGGAAATTCCGAAAATTGCAATATACTCGCATAAACTGATATAACTCGGTTTAAAATAACTTCGTTATGATGTTCTAACACCATATATCGAATTAATTACAGACGGATATATCAAGGCCGATAAACTGAGCGTTCAAATGCCATCCTGAGGTCTTGCTTGCGTCATGACGAACGTCAAAAAGAGAGCTCCCTCCGTTCCTTGGGGCTTTATAAGGTCTGAGATCTACGTAGAAACTCCATTCCAATTCTCATTGGTTACTGACATCCAGGGGAAGGCGCGTGCAGTTCATGTCGACCCATAGGATACATACAGAGCTTTAAACTGATCTGAGAACAGAGCCTCGTTTCAGACCTTCGCAGTTCCTGTCATGAATTTCGCTGCAGAAAGAGTTCTGTTTCACCACAGACATAATTCAAACGGTTTAGAAACTAGAGATTGTTTTCTATCCATAGTAATAATAATATGCATATTGTACGAGCAAGAATTGAGTACGAGGCAGTTTAATTTGGGAACGATAAATGGTAACGTTGAAACAGCACCACCTATATTGAGAAAAGGGTTAATTCTCTTGGGAGATAATATGGTCGGCATTTAATTGTGAGGTGTTCTAGGTCGGGTGAACAAAATTACTTAAGCTCCTGTATGTTCCTAGAATTACACCATGTCATTAATCATGACAGACACCCCTCCGCCTTCTGCTTCTATGAGAGATATTTATTCCAGTCTGCGTGATGTACTGAGAATCTGCTGGCTTTACCGACTCGAAAGAGTATCCCGAGAGAGCCAGTTTCCACGAAACAAGGTATGTGTTACAGCCACGATGTCTCTCTGGAAAGTAATCCTTGTCTAAGCTCATCAACTTAGTTATCCAAAGAATGAACATTAGCGAGTAATATATTCGGAGGCGGTGTGTGGTGTCGCGCCTCTAAAGTCGAACCAGCAGGCGCCTGCAGTGCCTCTCCTCCTGTTTTGGGTCGGCCTCTGGAATAAGTTAAATTGCTCTGGGGAAGTGTACAAAGGATCTGCTCCAGGGAAGTCCTGGTCGTTATGCTGGTAGTTTTGGTGGGAGTTACTGCCGATCTCAAATACCTAATAGTTCTTCCCGGCTGTATGTAATGACACAAAACATTTCCTGAGCTACTAATGTATAAATAGTACTAAAAAACTTAATACCGCAACGTTTTCTAAGAGCTAGTCGCAATACTGCCATCTCCGTCGGCGCATCTAACTTCAATCCACTTATGTAGTATGCTGCCACCTTCACTTACTATATGCAAAATAATGCCACTTCAGTTATGTAGAATGCTGCCAACTCCACTTGTGGAGTATGCTGCCAACTCACTTGTAGTATGCTGCACTCCACTTGTGTAGTATGCTGCCAACTCCACTGTGTATTGCTGCCAACTCACTTGTGTACGTATGCGCCACTCACTTGTGTAGTATGCTGCGCAACTCCACTTTGTGAGTATGCTGCCTCCACTTGTGTAGTATGCTGCCAACTCCACTTGTGTAGTATGCTGCCAACTCCACTTGTGTAGTATGCTGCCAACTCCATTGTGGAGGTATGCTGCCCAACTCCACTTGTGTAGGTATGCTGCCAACTCCACTGTGTAGGTATGCTGCCAACTCCACTTGTGTAGTATGCTGCCAACTCCACTTAGTAGTATGGCTGCCCAACTCCACTTGTGGAGTATGCTGCCAACTCCACTTGTGTTGTATGCTGCCAACTCCACTTGTTGTAGTATGCTGCCAACTCTACACTTATGTAGTATGCTGCCAAACTCCACTTATGTAGTATGCTGCCAACCCACTTTGTAGTATGCTGCCAACTCACTTGTGTAGTATGCTGCCAACTCTACTGTGTAGTATGCTGCCAACTCCACTTATGTAGTATGCTGCCAACTCCACTTATGTAGTATGCTCCAACTCCACTTATGTGATGGGTCAAAATGTAATGAATTTAGGTTATTTGTCGATGTAAAAAATCTAAATGTACAACTTTTAAGTTTGTGTCATTAGATTTGGGGTGTGGGGGATGGATGTTGCGGAGAAGAGCTTTTACACTTTTCTAGACTGTAAAGCCCCAAAACCTCTGCTGAGGATGATAGCTAAGCCACACCTACCGCCATTGAGGATTGATAACTAAACCCCACCCACCTCCATTGAGGATGATGCGAAACCCCACCCACCTCCACCTGAGGGATGAATGGCACACCCCACCCACCTCCACTGAGGAATGAGGCAAACCCACCCACCTCCACTGAGGATGATTGGCAAACCCCACCCACCTCCACTGGAGTGATGAGCAGAAACCTCACCCACCTCCACCTGAGAGGTATGGAGCAAACCTCACCCACCTCACATGAGGATGATAGCTTAAGCCCCACCCACCTGCAATTGAGGTTATCTCTCTCTGGTAATGAATTTAAGGTTATTTGTCGATGTAAAAATCTAAATGTACAACTTTTAAGTTTGTGTCATTAGATTTGGGGTGTGGGGGGATGGAGTTGCGAGAAAGCTTTTACAGCTTTTCTAGACTGTAAAGCCCCAAAACCTCTGCTGAGGATGATAGCTAAGCCACACCTACCGCCATTGAGGATGATAACTAAACCCCACCCACCTCCATTGAGGATGATGGCAAACCCCACCCACCTCCACTGAGGATGATGGCA
>NW_019942685.1:314335-339492 GCF_002910315.2 Salvelinus sp. IW2-2015
TGAATTAGCAGCTAACATAAAGCTATGTGGCGCAGACATGCCCAAATGTTCAAAACGCAATACTAAGGAAATTCCGAAAATTGCAAAATATACTCGCATAAACTGATATAACTCGGTTTTAAAATAACTTCGTTATGATGTTTCTAACACCTATATCGAATTAAATTACAGACGGATTATATCTAAGCCGATAACTGAGCGTTTCAAAATGCCATCCTGAGGTCTTGCTTGCGTCATGACGAACGTCAAAAAGAGAGCTCCCTTCGTTCCTTGGGCTTTATAAGGTCTGAGATCTACGTAGAAACTCCATTCCAATTCTCATTGGTTACTGACATCCAGGGGAAGGCGCGTGCAGTTCATGTCGACCCATAGGATACATACAGAGCTTAAACTGATCTGAGAACAGAGCCTCGTTTTTCAGACCTTCGCAGTTCCTGTCATGAATTTCGCTGCAGAAAGAGTTCTGTTTCACCACAGACATAATTCAAACGGTTTAGAAACTAGAGATTGTTTTCTATCAATAGTAATAATAATATGCATATTGTACGAGCAAGAATTGGAGTAGAGGCAGTTTAATTTGGGAACGATAAATGGTAACGTTGAAACAGCACCACCTATATTGAGAAAAGGTTAATTCTCTTGGGAGATAATATGGTCGGCATTTAATTGTGAGGTGCTATTGTCGGGTGAACAAAATTACTTAAGCTCCTGTATGTTCCTAGAATTACACCATGTCATTAATCATGACAGACACCCTCCGCCCTTCTGCTTCTATGAGAGATATTTATTCCAGTCTGCGTGATGTACTGAGATCCTGCTGGCTTTACCGACTCCGAAAGAGTATCCCGAGAGAGCCATGTTTCCACGAAACAAGGTATGTGTTACAGGCCACGATGTCTCTCGAAAGTAACCTTGCTCTAAGCTCATCAACTTAGTTATCCAAAGAATGAACATTAGCGAGTAATAATTCGGAGGCGGTTGTGGTGTGCGCGCCTCTAAAGTCGAACCAGCAGGCCGCCTGCAGTGCCTCTCCCCTGTTTTGGGTCGGCCTCTGGAATAAGTTAAATTGCTCTGGGGAGAGTGTACAAAGGATCTGCTCCAGGGAAGTCCTGGTCGTTATGCTGGTAGTTTTGGTGAGTTACTGCCGATCTCAATACCTAATAGTTCTTCCCGGCTGTATGTAATGACACAAAACATTTCCTGAGCTACTAATGTATAAATAGTACATAAAAAACTTAATACCGCAACGTTTTCTAAGAGCTAGTCGCAATACTGCCATCTCCCGTCGGCGCCATCTAACTTCAATCCACTTATGTAGTATGCTGCCACCTTCACTTACTATATGCAAAATAATGCCCACTTCAGTTATGTAGAATGCTGCCAACTCCACTTATGTGAGTATGCTGCCAACTCCACTTATGTAGTATGCTGCCAACTCCACTTGTGTAGTATGCTGCCAACTCCACTTGTGTAGTATGCTGCCAACTCCACTTGTGTAGTATGCTGCCAACTCCACTTGTGTAGTATGCTGCCAACTCCACTTGTGGAGTATGCTGCCAACTCCACTTGTGTAGTATGCTGCCAACTCCACTTGTGTAGTATGCTGCCAACTCCACTTGTGTAGTATGCTGCCAACTCCACTTGTGTAGTATGCTGCCAACTCCACTTGTGTAGTATGCGCCAACTCCACTTGTGTAGTATGCTGCCAACTCCACTTGTGTAGTATGCTGCCAACTCCACTTATGTAGTATGCTGCCAACTCCACTTGTTAGTATGCTGCCAACTCCACTTGTGGAGTATGCTGCCAACTCCACTTGTGTGTAGTATGCTGCCAACTCCACTTGTGTAGTATGCTGCCAACTCCACTTGTGTAGTATGCTGCCAAACTCCACTTATGTAGTATGCTGCCAACTCCACTTGTGGAGTATGCTGCCAACTCACTTGTGTTGTATGCTGCAACTCACTTGTGTAGTATGCTGCCAACTCTACTATGTAGTATGCTGCCAACTCCACTTATGTGATGGTCAAAATGTAATGAATTTAAGGTTATTTGTCGATGTAAAAATCTAAATGTACAACTTTTAAGTGTTGTCATTAGATTTGGGGTGTGGGGGGATGAGTTGCAGAGAAGCTTTTACAGCTTTTCTAGACTGTAAAGCCCCAAAACCTCTGCTGAGGATGATAGCTAAGCCACACCTACCGCCATTGAGGATGATAACTAAACCCACCCACCTCCATTGAGGGTGGATGCAACACCCCACCCACCTCCACTGAGGATGATGGCAAACCCCACCCACCTCCACTGAGGATGATGGCAAACCCCACCCACCTCCACTGAGGATGATGGCAAACCTCACCCACCTCCACTGAGGATGATGGCAAACCTCACCCACCTCCACTGAGGATGATAGCTAAGCCCCACCCACCTCAATTGAGGTGGTTGTCATTATATAATGATGATAATAATATTACAATACTAACCTCCACTGAGGATGATGACGGCGAGGAAGAGTGCCATATCACTGTCATACAGCTCCAGGGTGTTGAACTTAACAGAGAACTCAAACTTGGGTTCCATCATATCACAGAAGGGTTTCCTCAGGCTCTTCAGGAACTCTCTCGTCATGAAAATCTGTCCATAGGAGATCAGTGTACCATCTTTGTTCATGAGCGGAGCCCACATGATGATGAGGACCTCGATGACGCCGTACTTCAGCAGAGTCACCTGATCATTCAGGTCCAATCCCACGAAGCCAGGGATGCTCTTAGCGAACTCTGTGACCTCTCGGACGGCCTCAGCGGAGCGCGACTGACAGCTGTAGAAGAACCTGAGCTGCACCTCGTCAGTGGGCTCCTGGACCAGACCAACACCTCCACCTAGACCTCCACCTACAGCCAGGCCTTCACTCACTGCCAGACATCCACCTGCAGCAAATCATATTTGTTCAGTGTTATTTTATATACACTGAACAAAAATAGAAACAACATGTACAGTGTTGGTCCCATGATTCATGAGATGAAATAAAAGACCCTCAAAATGTTCCATATGCACAAAAAGGTGTGGCATATCAAGAAGCTAATTTAACAGCAGGATCATTACACAGGTGCACATGTGCTGGGAKAACAAAAAGCCACTAAAATGTGCAGTTTTGTCACACAACACAATGCCACAGACATCTTAAGTTTTGAGAGAGCATGCAATTGGCATGCTGACTGCAGGAATGTCAGAAACCAGAGTTGTTGCCAGAGAATTGAATCTTAATTTCTCTACCATATGCCATCTCCAATGTTGGTTTTGAGAATTTGGCAGTACGTCCAACCGGCATCACAACTTCAGACCACGTGTAACCATACCAGCCCAGGACCTTCACATCTGGCTTTGTCACCTGCGGGATAGTCTCAGACCAGCCACCGGACAGCTGATGAAACTGAGTTTGCACAAATAAGTTCTACACAAACTGTTAGAAACAGTCTCAGGAAAGCTCATCTGCGCACTCGTCGTCCTCACAAGGGTCTTGACCTGACTGAAGTTCGGCGTCGTAACTGACTTCAGTGGGCAAATGCTCACCTTTGATGGCCACTGGAAAGCTGGAGAAGTGTGTTCTTAACGGATGAATCCCGGTTTCAACTGTACCAGGCAGATGGCTCGTGTGGGCAAGCGGTTTGCTGATGTCAACGTTGTGAACAGAGTGCCCTATGGTGGCGGTGAGGTTATGGTATGGGCAGGCATAAGCTACGGACAACGAACACAATTGGATTTTATCAAAGGCAATTTGAATGTACAGAGATACCGTGAGGCCTATTGTCGTGCCATACATCCACCGCCATCAGCTCATGTTTAAGCATGATAATATATGGCCCCATGTCGCAAGGATCTGTACACAATTCCTGGAGGCTGAAAATGTCCCAGTTCTTCCATGTCCTGCATACTCACCAGACATGTCACCCATTGAGCATGTTTGGGATGCTCTGGATTGATGTGTATTCCAGTTCCCGCCAATATCCAGATACTTCGAACACCCATTGAAGAGGAGTGGGACAACATTCCACAGGTCACAATCAACTCCCCTATCTATTTTTTTAAGGTATCTGTGACCAACTGATGCATATCTGTATTCCCAGTCATGGGAAATCCATAGATAAGGGACTAATGCATTTATTTCAATTGACTAATTTCCTTACATGAACTGTAACTCAGTAAAATATTTTAAATTGTTGCATGTTGAGTGTATATTTTTGTTCAGTGTAGAATGGTAACTAACCACTCTACAAAAAAAGAAAAGATAAATAGGAGACAAAATGGTACAGGGAAAACATTCACAGTAAAAATGGTAAAAACATGATAATACCTAGACCACAGCCAGCTCCAGTCCCAGTCCCAGCCTCAGGCCCAGCATCAGTCCTGGTCTCCTGGACAACATGGATGGGCATCTGCCTGCAGTTGATAAACCTCTCTCCTTCCTGAAGAGACTTCATGTCATGGATTACAAACGGCTGCAGAGAGACAACAAACAAACAAAAATCAAGCACATTACTGTGAAACATGCCGACTATTTGGAGGCAAGGAAACACCCTGTCATAACACATAACCCAGCCTAAAACCCCAAACAGCAAGCAATGCAGGTGTAGAAGCACGGTGGCTAGGAAAAACTCCCTAGAGTTGGCTAGGAAAAACTCCCTAGAACAACACCCCGTCATAACATGATGACTATCTGGAGACAACACCCTGTCATAACATGATGACTATCTGGAGGACAACACCCTGTCATAACATGATGACTATCTGGAGACAACACCCTGTCATAACATGATGACTATCTGGAGACAACACCCTGTCATAACATGAACTATCTGGAGACAACACCCTGTCATAACATGATGATATCTGGAGACAACACCCTGTCATAACATGATGACTATCTGGAGACAACACCCTGTTATAACATAATGACAACACCCTGTTATAACATGATGACTATCTGGAACAACACCCTGTTATACATGATGACTATCTGGAGACAACACCCTGTTATAAACATGAGACTATCTGGAGACAACACCCTGTTATAACATGATGACTATCTGGAGACAACACCCTGTCATAACATGATGACTATCTGGAGACAACACCCTGTTATAACATGATGACTATCTGGAGACAACACCCTGCATAACATGATGACTATCTGGAGACAACACCCTGTCATAACATGATGACTATCTGGAGACAACACCTGTTATAACATGATGACAACACCCTGTCATAACATGATGACTATCTGGAGACACACCCTGTCATAACATGATGACTATCTGGAGACAACACCCTGTCATAACATGATGACTATCTGGAGACAACACCCTGTCATACATGATACTATCTGGAGACAACACCCTGTCATAACATGATGACTATCTGGAGACAACACCCTGTATAACATGATGACTATCTGGAGACAACACCATGTTATAACATGATGACAAACACCCTGTCATAACATGATGACTATCTGGAGACAACACCCTGTCATAACATGATGACTATCTGGAGACAACACCCTGTCATAAACATGATGACTATCTGGAGACAACACCCTGTCATAACATGATGACTATCTGGAGACAACACCCTGTCATAACATGATGACTATCTGGAGACAACACCCTGTCATAACATGATGACTATCTGGAGACAACACCCTGTTATAACATGATGACTATCTGGAGACAACACCCTGTTATAACATGATGACTATCTGGAGACAACACCCTGTTATAACATGATGACTATCTGGAGACAACACCCTGTCATAACATGATGACTATCTGGAGACAACACCCTGTTAAACATGATGACTATCTGGAGACAACACCCTGTTATAACAGAGACTATCTGGAGACAACACCCTGTTATACATGATGACTATTTGGAGACAACACCCTGTTATAACATGATGACTATCTGGAGACAACACCCTGTCATAACATGATGACTATCTGGAGACAACACCCTGTCATAACATGATGACTATCTGGAGACAACACCCTGTATAACATAATGACTATCTGGAGACAACACCCTGTTATAACATGATGACTATCTGGAGACAACACCCTGTTATAACATGATGACTATCTGGAGACAACACCCTGTATAACATGATGACTATTTGGAACAACACCCTGTATAACATGATGACTATCTGGAGACAACACCCTGTCATAACATGATGACTATCTGGAGACAACACCCTGTCATAACATGATGACTATCTGGAGACAACACCCTGTTATAACATAATGACTATCTGGAGACAACACCCTGTTATAACATGATGACTATCTGGAGACAAACACCCTGTTATAACATGATGACTATCTGGAGACAACACCCTGTATTACATGATGACTACCTGGAGACAACACCCTGTCATAACATGATGACTATTGGAGACAACACCCTGTCATAACATGATGACTATCTGGAGACAACACCCTGTTATAACATGATGACTATCTGGAGACAACACCCTGTCATAACATGATGACTATCTGGAGACAACACCATGTTATAACATGATGACTATTCGGAGACAACACCATGTTATAACATGATGACTATCTGGAGACAACACCAGTTATAACATGATGACTATCTGGAGACAACACCCTGTTATAACATGATGACTATCTGGAGACAACACCCTGTCATAACATGATGACTATCTGGAGACAACACCATGTTATAACATGATGACTATTCTGGAGACAACACCCTGTTATAACATGATGACTATCTGGAGACAACACCATGTTATAACATGATGACTATCTGGAGACAACACCCTGTTATAACATGATGACTATCTGGAGACAACACCCTGCTATAAACATGATGACTATCTGGAGACAACACCCTGTCATAACATGATGACTATCTGGAGACAACACCCTGTCATAACATGATGACTACTGGAGACAACACCCTGTTATAACATGATGACAACACCCTGTTTATAACATGATGACTATCTGGAGACAACACCCTGTCATAACATGATGACTATCTGGAGACAACACCCTGTTATAACATGATGACTATCTGGAGACACACACCCTGTCATAACATGAAGACTACTGGAGACAACACCCGTTTATAACATGATGACAACACCCTGTTATACATGATGACTATCTGGAGACAACACCATGTTATAACATGATGACTATCTTGAGACAACACCCTGTTATAACATGATGACTATCTGGAGACAACACCCTGTTATAACATGATGACTATCTGGAGACAACACCATGTTATAACATGATGACTATCTGGAGACAACACCCTGTCATAACATGATGACTATCTGGAGACAACACCATGTTATAACATGATGACTATCTGGAGACAACACCCTGTTATAACATGATGACTATCTGGAGACAACACCCTGTCTTATAACATGATGACTATCTGGAGACAACACCCTGTTATAACATGATGACTATCTGGAGACAACACCCTGTCATAACATGATGACTACCTGGAGACAACACCCTGTTCATAACATGATGACTATCTGGAGACAACACCCTGTTATAACATGATGACTATCTGGAGACACACCATGTTATAACATGATGACTATCTGGAGACAAACACCCTGTTATAACATGATGACTATCTGGAGACAACACCCTGTTATAACATGATGACTATCTGGAGACAACACCCTGTCATAACATGATGACTATCTGGAGACAACACCCTGTCATTAACATGATGACTACTGGAGACAACACCCTGTTATAACATGATGACAACACCCTGTTATAACATGATGACTATCTGGAGACAACACCCTGTCATAACATGATGACTATCTGGAGACAACACCCTGTTATAACATGATGACTATCTGGAGACAACACCCTGTTATAACATGATGACTATCTGGGAACAACACCATGTTATAAACATGATGACTATCTGGAGACAACACCCTGTTATAACATGATGACTATCTGGAGACAACACCCTGTTATAACATGACTATCTGGAGACAACACCCTGTCATAACATGATGACTATCTGGAGACAACACCCTGTCATAACATGATGACTACCTGGAGACAACACCCTGTTATAACATGATGACAACACCCTGTTATAACATGATGACTATCTGGAGACAACACCTGTTATAACATGATGACTATTTGGAGACAACACCCTGTCATAACATGATGACTATCTGGAGAACAACACCATGTTATAACATGATGACTATCTGGAGACAACACCATGTTATAACATGATGACTACCTGGAGACACACCCTGTTATAACATGATGACTATCTGGAGACAACACCCTGTTATAACATGATGGACTATCTGGGACAACACCCTGTCATAACATGATGACTATCTGGAGACAACACCCTGTTATAACATGATGACTATCTGGAGACAAAACATAACATGAGCCATCAAACCCCTGCAACTTATTCAGAACACTGCCACCAGATCTGGTGTTCAACCTTCCAAGTTCTCCCATGTCACCCCGCTCCTCTGCACACTTCACTAGCTTCCAGTCGAAGCTCACATCCACTATAGACCATGATACTTGCCTACGGAGCAGCAAGAGGAACTGCCCCTCCTACCTTCAGGATATTATCAAACCCTATACTCCAACCTGGGTAGTCTGTTCTGCCACCCTGGTCTCTTGGCCTCCCACCTCTACGGGAGGGCAGCTCCCGCTCAGCCCAGTCAATGCTCTTTTATGACCTGGCACCCCAATGCGGAACCAGCTTCCCCCTGAAGCTAAAACAACAGAGTCCCTGCCTATTTTTTCAAAAACATCTGAAAATCTACCTCTTCAAAGAGTACTTAAATAATCCACAGCACCCCTCCCCTCCCCCCACCCACTAGTACTGACTTTCCCCCCTACTAGAACTGAATTTCCCCCTACTCAGCAAAAAAATAAATGCCCCCTTTCAGGATCCTGTCTTTCAAAGATAATTCGTAAAAATCCAAATAACTTCACAGATCTTCATTGTAAAGGGTTTAAACACTGTTTCACATGCTTGTTCAATGAACCATAAACAATTAATGAACATGCACCTGTGGAACGGTCATTAAGACACTAACAGCTTACAGACGGTAGGAAATTAAGGTCACAGTTATGAAAACTTAGGACACTAAAGAGGCCATTCTACTGACTCAAAACACCAAAAGAAAGATGCCAGGTCCCTGCTCATCTGCGTGAACGTGCCTTAGGCATGCTGCAAGGAGGCATGAGGACTGCAGATGTGGCCAGGGCAATAAATTGCAATGCCCGTACTGGTGATACGCCTAAGACAGCGCTACAGGGAGATGGGACGGACAGCTGATCGTCCTCGCAGTGGCAGAGCACGTGTAACAACACCTGCACAGGATCGGTACATCCAAACATCACACCTGCGGGACAGGTACAGGATGGCAACAACAACTGCCCAAGTACACCAGGAACACACAATCCCTCCATCAGTGCTCAGACTGTCCGCAATAGGCTGAGAGAGGCTGGACTGAGGGCTTGTAGGTCTGTTGTAAGGCAGGTCCTCACCAGACATCACCGGCAACAACGTCGCCTATGGGCACAAACACACTGTGCGCTGGACCAGAGAGGACTGGCAAAAAGTGCTCTTCACTGACGAGTCGTGGACATCCTCCTCCCTCATGTGGTACCCTTCCTGCAGGATCATCCTGACATGACCCTCAGCATGACAATGCCACCAGCCATACTGCTCATTCTGTGCATGATTTCCTGCAAGACAGGAATGTCAGGTTCTGCCATGGCCAGCGAAGAGTCCGGATCTCAATCCCATTGAGCACGTCTGGGATCTGTTGGATCTTAATGGACTTAATGCAGCTGGTGGCCACACCAGATACGACTTGCTTTTGACCCCCTTTGTTCAGGGACACATTATTACATTTCTGTTAGTCACATGTCTGTGGAACTTGTTCAGTTTATGTCTCAGTTGATGAATCTTGTTATGTTCATACAAATATTTACACGTTAAGTTTGCTGAAAATAAACGCAGTTGACAATGAGGACGTTTCTTTTTTTGATGAGTTTATAACCCTAACCCATACGTACCTAACCATAATACAAGCCTAATATAACCCTAACATAACCCAACATAACCCCAACCCTAATATAACCCTAACATAACCCTAACCCTAATATAACCCTAACCCAATATAGCCCTAATATAACCCTAACATAACCCTAACCCTAATATAACCTAATATTAACCTAACATAACCGTAATATAACCCTAACCCTAACATAACCCTAATTTGGCTGAGTTTAGTACTGACTTTTCCCCCCCTTACTGGTACTGACTATTTCCACTTACTGGTACTGACTTTTTCCCCCCTACTAGTACTGACTTTTCTCCCCTACTAGTACTGACTTTTCTCCCTACTAGTACTGACTTTCCCCCTACTAGTACTGACTTTTCCCCCTACTAGTACTGACTTTTCCCCCCTACTAGTACTGGCTTCCCCCCCCCCTACTAGTATGGCTTCCCCCCCTACTAGTACTGGCTTTCCCCCCCCCTACTAGTACTGACTTTTCCCCCCTACTAGTACTGACTTTTCCCCCTACTAGTACTGACTTTTCCCCCTAATAGTACTGACTTTTCTCCCCTACTAGTACTGACTTTTCTCCCTACTAGTACTGACTTTTCTCCCCTACTAGTACTGACTTTTCTCCCCTACTAGTACTGACTTTTCTCCCCCTACTAGTACTGACTTTCCCCCCCTACTAGTACTGACTTTTCCCCCTACTAGTACTGACTTTCCCCCTAACTAGTACTGACTTTTCCCCCCTACTAGTACTGACTTTCCCCCCTACTAGTACTGACTTTCCCCCTACTAGTACTGACTTTTCCCCCTAATAGTACTGACTTTTCCCCAATAGTACTGACTTTTCCCCCTACTAGTACTGACTTTCCCCCCCTACTAGTACTGACTTTCCCCCCTACTAGTACTGACTTTCCCCCCTACTAGTACTGGCTTCCCCCCCCCCCTACTAGTACTGCCCCCCCCCCCCCCTACTAGTACTGGCTTTTCCCCCTACTAGTACTGGCTTTTCCCCCTACTAGTACTGGCTTTTCCCCCCTACAGTACTGACTTTTCCCCCTACTAGTACTGGCTTTTCCCCCCTACTAGTACTGACTTTTCCCCCTACTAGTACTGGCTTTTCCCCCTACTAGTACTGACTTTCCCCCCTACTAGTACTGACTTTTCCCCCCTACTAGTACTGACTTTTCCCCCCTACTAGTACTGACTTTTCCCCCTACTAGTACTGACTTTTCCCCCTAATAGTACTGACTTTCTCCCCTACTAGTACTGACTTTTCTCCCCTACTAGTACTGACTTTTCTCCCCTACTAGTACTGACTTTTCCCCCTACTAGTACTGACTTTCCCCCCTACCTAGTACTACTTTCCCCCTACTAGTACTGACTTTTCCCCCCCTACTAGTACTGACTTTTCCCCTACTAGTACTGACTTTTCCCCCTAATAGTACTGACTTTTCCCCCCTACTAGTACTGACTTTTCCCCCACTAGTACTGACTTCCCCCCCCTACTAGTACTGGCTTTTTCCCCCAATAGTACTGACTTTCCCCCCTACTAGTACTGACTTTTCCCCCTAATAGTACTGACTTTTCCCCCTACTAGTACTGACTTTCCCCCCCTACTAGTACTGACTTTCCCCCCCTACTAGTACTGACTCCCCCCCCCCTACTAGTACTGGCTTTTTCCCCTACTAGTACTGGCTTTTCCCCCTACTAGTACTGACTTCTCCCCCCTATTAGTACTGACTTTTTCCCCCTACTAGTACTGGCTTTTCCCCCTAATAGTACTGGCTTTTCCCCCTAATAGTACTGGCTTTTCCCCCTAATAGTACTGACTTTCCCCCCCTACTAGTACTGACTTTCCCCAATGAGCTACTAACTTTTCCCCTAATAGTACTAACTTTTCCCCCCTAAATAGTAATACTTTTCCCCCCTAATAGTACTAACTTTTTCCCCCCTAATAGTACTAACTTTTCCCCCCTAATAGTACTGACGTTTCCCCCTAATAGTACTGACGTTTCCCCTGATAGTACTGACGTTTCCCCCTAGTAGCACTGACTTTTCTGATAGCTACTTCATTGAGGAAAAATGTACTTTCTATGACTGATTATGTGGTTGTCCAACCTAGCTACATTACATGACCAACAGTATGTGGACATCTGCTTGTCAAACATCTCATTCCAAAATCACGGGTATTAATATGGAGTTGTTCCCCCCTTTACTGCTATAACAGCCTCCACTCTTCTGGGAAGGATTTCCACTAGATGTTGGAACATTGCTGCTATAACAGCCTCCACTCCTCTGGGAAGGCTTTCCACTAGATGTTGGAACATTGCTGAGGGGACTTGCTTCCATTCAGTCACAAGAGCATTAGTGAGGTCGGGCACTGATGTTGGGCGATTAGGCCTTGCTCGCAGTCAGCGTTCCAATTKATCCCAAAGGTGTTCGATGGGGTTGAGGTCAGGGCTCTGTGCAGGCCAGTCAAGTTATTCCACACTGATCTCAACAAACCATTTCTGTATGGACCTCGCTTTGTGCACGGGGGCATTGTCATGCTGAAACAAGAAAGGGCCTTCCCCAAACTGTTGCCAGAAAGTTGGAAGCACAGAATTGTCTAAATGTCATTGTATGCTGTAGCGTTAAGATTCCCCTTCACTGGAATAAAGGGGCCTAGCACGAACCATGAATAACATCCCCAGTCCATTATTCCTCATCCACCAAGCTTTACAGTTGGCACTATGCCTTTGGGCATGTAGTGTTCTCCTGGCATCTGTCAAACCCAGATTAGTCCGCCGGACTGCCAGATGGTGAAGCATCATTCATCACTCCAGAGAATGCATTTTCACTGCTGTAGAGTCCAATAGCGACGAGCTTAACACCACTCCAGCCGACGCTTGGCATTGCGCATTGTAATCTTAGGCGTGTGTGCGGCTGGTCAGATATGATGACCCATTTCATGAAGCTCCCGACAAAGTTATTGTGCTGACTTTGCTTCCAGAAGCAGTTTGGAACTCGGTAGTGAGTGCTGCAACTGAGGACAGACGATTTTAACGCGCTACGCGCTTGAGCACGCGCTGGTCCCGTTCTGTGAGCTTGTGGCCTACCACTTCGTGGCTGAGCCGTTGTTGCTCCTAGACGTTTCCACTTCACAATAACATCACTTACATTTGATCGGGGCAGCTCTAGCAGGGCAGAAATTTGATGAACTAAGTTGCTGTGTGTGAGTGTCTGCTAAATGACTAAAATGTAGAGGGAGGAGAGGAGTGAGATCTGCAAGGCCATGATGCTGGAACTAAAACACAGATCAGAGGTCAGACTGAGGGTTTACTCTGCTAGCTAGTTTGTTAAATAACATGCTGCTGTTTCCTGCCATGCTTCCTCTGGTCAACTCTATCAACTCAAAACATTTGACATGTATCAGAATGTGGCCTCTTGTTTTACCGTTCTATTCCATTGTACTGTATATTCTACTGTACTCTGTCATAACATGGGTTATCAATAAATGTCACAATACGGTGCAGAGCGTTCGATGTGCCTTCTGTCGGGCAAAGAGATCTCCATCTCCACTAAAACCACTGACTGGTGGTCAAATAAATGTTACAACTAATTTACAGGGCAGTACATCAAGCTTCCTGCCATCCAGGACCTCTATACCAGGCAGTGTCAGAGGAAGGCCATAAAAATTGTCAAAGACGCCAACCACCCTAGACATAGACTGTTCTCTCTGCTACCCACGGCAAGCGGTACCGGAGTGCCAAGTCTAGGTCCAAGAGGCTTCTAATCAGCTTCTACCCCCAAGCCATAAGACTCCTGAACAGCTAATCAAAGGGCTACCCAGACCCCTCTTTTACACTGCGGCTACTGACTGTTTTATAATCTATGCATAGTCATTGACTCTGTACCTCCTGTATATAGCCTCGCTATTGTTATTTTACTGCTGRTGTTTATTTTTTTATTTAAGTTTTAAAAATAAGTGTTAAAGCATTGTTGTTTTAAAGGCTTGTAATTAAGCATTTCACTGTAATGTTGTAGTCGGTTTATGTGACAAACACGATTTGATTTGAAATGCCACCTGCTGCTGCTTGACAAACAGAGCTCATAAAGGATGGACAATTAACCTAAACCACACATACTTGTCAGGTATAGTACATTTTTATGTCACTTAAATCTCCAATTGGTGGTGGCCAATGTTGAGAGAGAAAGGTGTAATCCAGCTCTGTTTCTGCACTGCAATGCATTGGAGCAGGCTACGCTTGCCCCCAGCTGTGAATGGAATGTTTGAAATGGAACAAAATTACAATTTCTAAAAACCTATAATGTACTCTGTCATAACACTCTACAGTATTCTGTCATGATGTTCTACTGTTCTCTGCCATAACATTCTACTGTGCTGGCATAACTTTCGTGTCACAGCCTGACCTGAGAGAGCCGTTTTATTTCTCTATTTGGTTAGGTCAGGGTGTGATGTGGGGTGGGCATTCTATGTGTTGTATTTCTTTGTGTTTGGCCGAGTGTGGTTCCCAATCAGAGGCAGCTGTTGATCGTTGTCTCTGATTGGGAATCATACTTAGGTAGCCTGTTTTGCCACCTTAGTTGTGGGTAGTTGTCTTTGTTAGTGGCCTGTATAGCCCTAGTAAGCTTCACGTTCATTTTTATTGTGTCTTGTTTTGTTGGCGACATTTTTAAATAAAGAAAATGTATGCTCACCACGCTGCACCTTGGTCTGGTCATTTCCCTGACGACGTTTGTGACATTTCGACTGTACTCTGGCATAACTTTCTACTCCATGTTTTATTAGTGTGGACAGGACATCAACCTGAAACTCTTTTGCCTAGTAAGAAAAGTATTTCTGCAAGCACCACCCATGTGACTGAAACCTGAATTTCCACTGACTAGTCTCTTAGTGTGTCGACTAGGGTCCACACCTGCTGAAGGACAGGTATGTCTGTGTGGCAACATGCATCTCTGCATGGCAGATATCTCAACTTGGATGTCGGCCCACCACCTATCATCACATGGTGTGATAGCGAATAGCTACTGTGCCATGTTAGTATGGTTGTGACTGATAGGGAATAGCTAGTAGCTACTGTGCCATGATAGGTCTGGTCCATACCGCGTTATCCCCAGTCTTTCCAGACAGGATGGCCCTGGCCTTGGCCTTAGTGAGGGGGAAGTATTTGAGATAGGACTCCAGCAGCAGCTTGGCCAGGCTCCTCAGGTCGGCAGCCTCAGGGTGCATGATGTCCATGTCAGTGGAGAACTCAGCTAGGAGCTTCTCCTTCTCAGCCTGGGGCATCCGTCCAAAACGAATGGCTGTATGGGAAACAACAGACAACACAACATTATCAGATCAATAATGACAAACCTCCTGCCATTTACAACTTAGATGGAAAACTACTGAGTATGGTAGGAGTGGCCATAGTCAGCTATCTGTCATATCTTTAATCTGAGCCTAGAGGAAAGTCTTTGTCCTCAGGCCTGGAGGGAAGCCAAAATCAGTCKRGCTACCCAAGAGTGGTAAAGCGGCCTTTACTGGTTCTAACAGCAGACCTATCAGCTTGCTTCCAGCTCTTAGCAAACTGTTGTAAAAAATGGTGTTTGACCAAATACAATGCTATTTCTCTCTAAACAAACTACGACTTTCAGCACACTTATAGAGAAGGGCACACATGTACTGCACTGACACAAATGACTGATGATTGGTTGATAGAAAATAAGAAGATTGTGGGAGCTGTACTGTTAGATTTCAGTGCAGCCTTTGATATGATTGACCATAACCTGTTTTATGGCTTTTCAACCTCTGCCATATTGTAGATTCAGAGCTATCAATCTGAAACTCAGAGGGTTTTATTTAATGGAAGCCTCTCTAATGTCAAACATGTAGGGTGTGGTGTACCGCAGGACAGCTCTCTAGGCCCTCTACTCTTTTCTATTTTTACCAATTGTAACAGCTTTCTTCCTGGCGTGAAGGAGAGGACCAAAGTGCAGCGCGGCTAGTGTTCAACATGTTTAATAAAAGAACAAGTGAAACACTACAAACAACATACAAAATAACAAATGTGCAAAACCGATACAGACCTATCTGGTGCAGAACACAAACACAGAGACAGGTAACAATCACCCACCAAAATCCCAACACAAAACAAGCCTCCTATATATGATTCTCAATCAGGGACAACGATTACCAGCTGCCTCTGATTGAGAACCATATTAGGCTGGACACAGACACAGACAAACTAGACACACAACATAGAATTCCCACCCAGCTCACGTCCTGACCAACACTAAACAAGCAAAACACATAGGAACTCTGGTCAGGACGTTACACCAATGACCTGCCACGAGCATTAAACAAAGCCTGTGTCCATGTATGCTGACGATTCAACCATATACAGTACCAGTCAAAAGTTTGGACACACCTACTCATTCCAGGGGTTTTCCTTATTTGTACTCTTTTCTACATTGTAGAATAATAGAGAAGACATCAAAACTATGAAATAACACACATGGAATCATGTAGTAACCAAATAATTAAGATATATTTCAAATTCTTCAAAGTAGCCACCCTTTCCCTTGATGACAGCTTTGGACACTCTTGGCATTCTCTCTACCAGCTTCACGAGGAATGCTTTTCCAACAGTCTTGAAGGAGTTCCCACATATYCTGAGCAKTTGTTGGCTGCTTTTCCTTCACACTGCGGTCCAACTCATCCCAAACCATCTCAATTGGATTGTGGTCGGGTGATTGGAGACCAGGTCATCTGATGCAGCACTTCATCACTCTCATTGGTCAAATAGCCCTTACACAGCCTGGAGGTGAGTTTTGGGTTATTGTCCTGTTGAAGAAAAGAAAATGATAGTGCAAACCAGATGGGATGGCGTATCGCTGCAGAATGCTGTGGTAGCCATGCTGGTTAAGTGTGCCTTGAATTCTAAATAAATCACTGACAGGATCACCAGCGAAGCACCCTCACACCTCCTCCATGCTTCACGGTGGGAACCACACATGCAGAAATCATCCATTCACCTACTCTGCTTCTCACAAAGACATTGGACGTTGGAACCAAAAATCTCACATTTGGACTCATCAAACAGATTTCCACCGGTCTAATGTTCATTGCTCATTTTTCTTGGCCCAAGCAAGTCTCTTCTTATTGGTGTCCTTTAGTAGTGGTTTCTTTGCAGCAATTCGACCATGAAGGCCTGATTCACGTAGTTGCCTCTGAACAATTGATGTTGAGTCTGTTACTTGAACTCTGTGAAGCATTTATTTGGACTGCAATCTGAGGTGCAGTTAACTCTGTGTCTTCCTTTCCTGTGGTGGTCCTAATGAGAGCCAGTTTCATCATAGCTATTGAAGGGTTTTGCAACTGCACTTGAAGAAACCTTCAAAGTCCTTGAAATGTTCCATACTGACTAACCATGTTTTAAAGTAATGATGGATGTAATTTATCTTCGCTTATTTGAGCTGTTCTTGCCATAATATCTTCTGTGTACGACGCCTACCTTGTCACAGCACAACTGATTGGCTCAAACGCATTAAGGAAAGAAATTCCACAAATTAACTTTTAACAAGGCACACCTGTTAATTGAAATGCATTCCAAGTGACTACATCATGAAGCTGGTTGAGAGAATGCCAAGAGTGTGCAAAGCTGTGATCAAAGCAAATGGTGGCAACTTTGAAGAATCTCATATTAATAATGTTTTGATTTGTTTAACACTTTTTTTTTTGGTTACTAATCCAAATGTGTTATTTAATAGTTTGTCTACCCTATTATTCTACAATGTAGAAAATAGTAAAAATAAATTAAAACCCTGGAATGAGGTGTGTCCAAACTTTTGATTGGTACTGTACATGTCAGCAACCACAGCTAATGAAGTAACTGAAACCCTTAACAAGGAGTTTCAGTCAGTTTTGGACTGGATGGCAAGTAATAAACTGGTCCTGAACATCTCTAAGAACATAACATATAGATTCAATGGTTGTAAAGATGGGAAGAGGTCTGTCCATAGTGAAGAGATGCTCTTCTTTTTTGACACCACACTCCAAAAAGAAAGTCCTGCAGGCTCTAGTTTTATCTTATCTCGATAATAGTCCAGTCATGTGATCAAGTGCTGCGAAGAAAGACATACTTAAGCTGCAGATGGCCCAAAACAGGTCTCTCTCGGCTAAGAGTTTAGGAGCGACTGACTGCATCACTTATTGTTTAAGAAACCTTAATGTTGTCACACCTTCTCCCCCTCTCTGGCAGACAGGCTGCCCATCATTACGCACACCTGTTACCATCATTACGGGCATCAGCGCTCCATTGGACTCACCTGGACTCCTTCACTTTGTTGATTGCCCCATCTATATCTGTCTATTCCTCAGTTTGTTTCCAGTGCCAGCATTAATGTAGTTTTGTTTCCCGTCCAGACGCTGTCCGTGTTTTGTTGCATGTTCGTTATTTATTAAATGTTTCACTCCCTGTACTTGATTCTCGTCTCCCAGCTTCTGTCCTCACAAATGTATTGAAAATTCCAAATTGTTTGCATAGTCAACTTGCACACAGCTCTGACACACAAACTTAACTGACCAGACATGCCACCAGGGGTCTTTTCAGTCCCTAAATCCAGAAAYAATTCAAGAACAAATGACATATATAGAGCCATTATTGCATGGAACTCCCATCTCATTATACTCAAATGAACAGCAAACCTGGTTTAAAAAAACTGATGAAGCAACACCTAACAGCCCAATGTTTTTCCACTATATGACCTAGATAGTGTCTATGTATTTATATATATATGTAGGCTACGTGTGCCTTTTAAAAAGTTGTTGTAGTTCTGTGTTCTGTGTTTTGTGTGTACCCCAGGAAGAGTAGCTGCTGCTTTCAGCTAATGGGGATCCTAATAAAATACCAAATTCCATATACAGCGCAACCCTCAATCTTCAAACTATGGAGTATCTCTCCAAACCGTTCTGTGCCGTCGTCCAGGTCTCCACTTGTGTGTGGTATGTAAATGTGTATCTCATCACATCTGACATGGACAGAGTTGTGAGAAACATTAACAAATAAAGTGAAAAACAGGCAATTTAATATTTTGTTTCTAGTTCTGTAAATGTGATTATTAAAACGGATCATAATAATCAGTAATAAATATTGATCCAAAGAGATTAGATGGTTGACATCAACAGAGTGAATATACTTACTGATTATTATATTACTTCCTATCAAATGTTTTACCTTTTTATACATCTTTCTACAGAAATAATGTGAGAAACGGTAAGAAATAGATTCAGAAATAAAGTGAAAGACATTTGATATCTCTTTCACATGTTTCTAGTTTTCTGTAAATGTGATTTAAAACTGATCATAATAACCAGTAACAAATAAATACTGACTCAGAGATTAGATGGTTGACGTCACCAGAGTGACTACAAATGATTATTATATGACTTCCTATCACATTTGACCTTTATGCACCTTTCTACAGGGTGCCATTACAGTCAATATCAGTTATTGATCACAGTTTCAAGTGTCATTAAATGACAAATATCATCAAGTTTAGATAGACCGAGGTTGTATAACCAGACTTTTATAGAGAGAGACAGAATTCCTAGAAAACAATGTTTTTTCCCCCCTCTGATTGATAGAATGGATAGGTTGAACTGGAGGTAATTGACCTGGAGCTTTGTGAATGGTTTTCTGTCTGATTTACCTCCAATCTGTGGATTTACCAACATCTCTAATACAGGTTTACAGTATATGTCTAATACAGGATTATGTTCCCCTCTGCGTCAGTCAGGCGGCAGGACAAAGCTGTTTCATTTAGAACACAACAGTATTCAGTCGACCTGTTATATATAGTTAGGGCTATGTCTAAACCTGTTATATACGGTGAGGGTTAGGGCTAATGTCTAAACCTGTTTTTGTATAATGGTGACTTGCAAAGTAATAAATGATCTGGTCTATCAGCCATCACACCTTTTGTAAATGTATACGTTGCTCCTCCTACGCCTGGGCACCCAGCCAAGCACCATGACACAGCAGAATCTACAGCCAGGTGCCTACGTGTGTAAACCTCTGTGAATCATTGATGAAAACACAAAAACCTCCCCTGGCAGATTTCACTAGCCACTACAGTTTATGATGGGATTTGAGAGGGAGTGTATATAAGGAGCAACTCAGATGACCCTGCCGCTACAGGGACTACACCTGGACTAGAACCATTTACTTCTCTGGGAGAAACCTTGCCTCAGAGCAAAACGTATTTGACTCAAATCCCTGCCACTCCATTTAATATGATATGTTACTTCACGTTAGGTTACATTTCATTGGCCTACCAATGTAATAGCAGTCGTACAATAGCATACAATTCATATAGTATCCTACGTCTTGATCGTACCAGTTTGCTTTGACTCGTTTTGTAAGGTATATTCTGTTCGACTCCTTAAGATATATTCTGTTCAACTGCTTTAGTGTGATATATTACCACCGACAGCTTTAGTATGATATATTACCACTGACTGCTTTAGTGTGATATATTACCACCGACTGCTTTAGTGTGATATATTACCACCGACTGCTTTAGTGTGATATATTACCACCGACTGCTTTAGTGTGATATATACCACCGACAGCCTTTAAGTTGATATATTACCACCGACTGCTTTAGTGTGATATATTACCACCGACTGCTTTAGTGTGTATAACCACCGCACTGCTTTAGTGTGATATTTACCACCACTGCTTTAGTGTGATATATTACCACCGACTGCTTTAGTGTGATATTTACCACCGACTGCTTTTAAGTGTGATATATTACCAACCGACTGCTTTAGTGTGATATAATTACCACCGACTGCTTTAGTGTGATATATTACCACTGACTGCTTTTAATTGTGGATATTTACACCGACTGCTTTAGTGTGATAATCTTACCACCGACTGCTTTAGTGTGATATATTAGCCACCGACTGCTTTAGTGTGATATATTACCACCGACTGCTTTAGTGTGATATATTACCACCGGACGACTGCTTTAGTGTGATATATTACCACCGACTGCTTTAGTGTGATATATTACCCCAACTGCTTTAGTGTGATATATTACCACACGACTGCTTTAGTGTGTATATTACCACGACTGCTTTAGTGTGATATATTACCACCGACTGCTTTAGTGTGCTATATCCCACCGATTCACATGCTTAGTGGTGATATATTACCACCGACCTTGCTTTAGTGTGATATATTACCACCCACTGCTTTAGTGTGATATATTACCACCGACTGCTTTAGTGTGATATATTACACCGACTGCTTTACGTGTATATATTACCACCCCACTGCTTTAGTGTGATTTACCCACGACTGCTTTGTGTGATATATTACCACCGACGCTTTAGTGTGATATATTACCACCAACTGCTTTAGTGTGATATATTACCACCACTGCTTTAGTGTGATATATTACCACCGACTGCTTTAGTGTGATATATTACCACCGACTGCTTTAGTGTGATATATTCCACCCACTGCTTTAGTGTGTATTTACCACCTGCGACTGCTTTAGTGTGATATAATTTATCACCGACTGCTTTAGTGTGATATATTCCACCCACTGCTTTAGTGTGATATATTACCACCGACTGCTTTATAGTTGATATATTACCACCGACAGCTTTTAGTGTGATATATTACCACCAACTGCTTTAGTGTGATATATTACCACCGCACTGCTTAGTGGTGATCTATTACCACCCGACTGCTTTAGTGTGAATATTACCACCGACTGCTTTAGTGTGATATATTACCACCGACTGCTTTAGTGTGATATAATTACCACCGACTGCTTTAGTGTGATATATTACCACCGACTGCTTTAGTTGATATATACTTACCACCGGACTGCTTTAGTGTGATATATTACCACCGACTGCTTTAGTGTGATAATTTACCACCCACTGCTTAGTGTGATATATTACCACCGACATCTTAGTTGTATATATTACCACCGACTGCTTTAGTGTGATATGTATACCACCGAGACTGCTTTAGTGTGATATATTACCACCGACTGCTTTAGTGTGATATATTACCACCGACTGCTTTAGTGTGATATATTCCCACCTGCTTTAGTGTGATATATTACCACCCACTGCTTTACGTGGATATATATTACCCACCCGACTGCTTTAGTGTGATATATTACCACCAACTGCTTTAGTGTGATATATTACACCGACTGGCTTTAGTGTGGATATTACCACCGACTGCTTTAGTGTGATATATTACCACCCACATTGCTTTAAGTGTGATATATTACCACCGACTGCTTTTAGTGTGAATATATTCCACAACTGCTTTAGTGTGATATACTTACCACCGACTGCTTTAGTGTGATATATTACACCGACTGCTTTAGTGTGATATATTACCACCCACTGCTTTCAGTGTGATATATTACCCACCACTGCTTGAAGTGTGATATATTACCCACCAGATTGCTTTAGTGTGAATATATTACCACCGACTGCTTTAGTGTGATATATTACCACCGACTGCTTTAGTGTGATATATTACCACCAACTGCTTTAGTGTGATATATTACATTCGACAACTCGTGGATGCCATTTTTATGTCTCTGTGTCCAGTACGAAGGAAGTTAGAGGTAGTTTTGCGAGCCAATGTGTTTGCACAATGACTGGAAGTCTATGGGTATCTGCTAACATGCTAGCAGATATCCATAGACTTGCTGTCATTGTGCTAACACTAGTTAGCAATTGCACTAGCGCTAGTTAGCAACTTCCTTCAAACTGCACAGAGACAAACATGTTATCCATGTGTTCATCTGACTCTGGAGAAGTAGCTAAAGGGCCTCTGATAAAAATCCCAAAGTTCCTTTCAAATAAAATGTTATTGGTCACATGCGCCGAATACAACAGGTGTAGTAGACCTTACCTTGAAATGCTTACTTACAAGCTCTTAACCAACAACGCAGTTCAAGAAATAGAGTTAAGAAAATATCTACTAAATAAACGAAAGTACAATTTTTTTAATAAGAAGTAACAATAAAATAACGAGTCTATATACAGGGGGTACCGAGTCAATGTGCGGGGGTACAGGTTAGTCGAGGTAATTTGTACATGTAGATAAGGGTAAAGTGACTATGCTTAGATAATAAACAACGAGTAGCAGCAGTGTAAAAACAAAGGGGGGAGGGGAGGGGGGTCAATGTAAAAAGTCCGGATGGTCATTTGATTAATTGGCTTGGGGGTAGAAGCTGTTAAGCAGCCTTTTGGACCTAGACTTGGCGCTCTAGTACCGTTTGCCGTGCGGTAGCAGAGAGAACTGTCTGACTTGGGTGACTGGAGTTTTAGACCATTTTTTGGGCCTTCCTCTGACACGCCTAGTATTTAGGTCCAGGATGGCAGGAAGCTACCCTCTGAAGCGCCTTACGGTCGGATGAAGAGCAGTTGCCATACAATAGTGAAGGTGAACAGGTGGTCACAGGTCAGATGACAGAAGATTGGAGGACACTGAAGAATGAATTCCTTTAACCACAAAGTGATATATTTACTGGGTAGTTTGTCTGTGCTGCATAACAAAGGAAACAGAATAACAAAAGTCAAATCATAAAAATCACTTATTATTAACATGAGGTAATTCAGCAATTCAGTTCAATAGGAATTCAATATGAAGCATGATTGAGTCACTTAGGATCATAAACATAATCATGATAATGCAAATAAATCAATCAATTATTCAATCTATAATCTCAATCAGTGTGATATCATGATTACGTTTCATATTTCATACTTTCAGGTTTGTCTAAATATGTACATGTCATTTCGTTACAATTTAACCAGATATTAATGGCATAATTGGCCTGTGATGATCTGTAGGGCCGTGATCATTGTCCATTGACATAACACAATAGATTTGAAGTGTGCGCTCTAAGCCGCGTTCTGCGGTAATAGCTACAAAATAGCCTCCAACACTCTACTCGGCAAATTGGATGCAGTCTATCACAGTGGCATCCATTTTGTCACCAAAGCCCCATATACTACCCACCACTGTGACCTGTACGCTCTCGTTGACTGGTCCTCGCTACATATTCGTCCCCAAACCCACTGGCTCCAGGTCATCTAAGTCTGCTAGGTAAAGCTCCGCCTTATCTCAGCTCACTGGTCTCCATAGCAACACCCACCCATAGCACGCGCTCCAGCAGGTATATTTCACTGGTCATCCCCAAAGCCAACACCTTTGGCCGCCTTTCGTTCCAGTTCTCTGCTGCCAATGACTGGAACGAATTGCAAAAATCACTGAAGTTGGAGATTTATATCTCCCTCACTAACTTTAAGCATCAGCTGTCAGAGCAGCTTCCCGATCGCTGCAGCTGTACACAGCCCATCTGTAAATAGCCCATCCAATCAACTACCAACCTCATCCCCATATCTGTTTTAGTTTTTCTGCTCTTTTGCACACCAGTATTTCTACTTGCACATCCTAATCTGCACATTTATCACTCCAGTGTTAATTGCTAAATTGTAATTACTTATGGCCTATTTATTGCCTTACCTCCTTACTTCATTTGCACACACTGTATACAGATTTTTCTATTGTGTTAGTGACTGTAAATTTGTTTATCCCATGTGTAATTCTGTGTTGTTTTTGTCGCACTGCTTTGCTTTATCTTGGCCAGGTCGCAGTTGTAAATGAGAACTTGTTCTCAACTGGCCTACCTGGTTAAAAACCTCTTGACACTACAGGGGGTGCTGTTTCAACTTGGACATTTATCGTTTATTAAACTGCCTCGTACTCAATTCTTGCTCGTACAATATGCATATTATTATTACTATTGGATAGAAAACAATCTCTAGTTTCTAAAACCGTTTGAATTATGTCTGTGGGTGAACCAGAACTCTTTCTGCAGCGAAATTCATGACAGGAACTGCGAAGGTCTGAAAACGAGGCTCTGTTCTCAGATCAGTTTAAAGCTCCGTATGTATCCTATGGGTCGACATGAACTGCACCCGCC